>NC_056731.1:1042739084-1042841584 GCF_019279795.1 Protopterus annectens
CAATAATTTGAGGTATAGATATTTTGCGATATAAAGACACGCCCACGCTCACGAGCACATGCACACGCACACACACACACACACACACACACACACACACACACACACACACACACACACACAAATATCAGAAATGATTCAGTCAAGTGAACATTCAGCCAAATGATAGGAAACCATATGTATGCATATGTGTGTGTGTGTGTGTGTGTGTGTGTGTGTGTGTGTGTGTGTGTGTGTGTGTCTGTGGTGGACACACAACTAATAATCAAAAATATACATAGCTGCAAGAGCATAGACTGCATATGGTCAAAAACATGGAAATTGACATGTCTCCATGTGTGCATAGACAAACAGCCTTAGTGCATGCAAGCTTTTACTTTTTAGAAATAAAATAATGCATAATTTTTTACAAGAGGAGCAAGAACCCCTGCATCCTTCAATGTTGGGGGGGGGCTATGCACCCACACCCCTACAAATTATTTTACTTTCAATAAGATCAAATAAACATGAGACAAGGGCAAATTTCCGAACCTCTGCATTTGTGCAGTCTTGCACACTTGTCACTTAACTTTCCAGTTAACCACATGCAGTCAAATAAGCAACTTTTGATCTAACACTCATTTGATCAGGTCACTACCAAATATATCTATCTATCTATCTATCTATAGCTATATATCTATATGTATATCTATAGATAGATACATACATACATATAGATATAATCAAAAGCACCTTTATTTGTAGCAAAGCAAAGCAAGAGTAGTTGGTAATTCATAAGTTTAGATACTTTGCACAGAGTTAAGCATATGCAACAAATACAGAAATAGCGTTAGTTTCCATTTACTGCATCAGATTTATCTAAGTGAGCATTCTTTCATCGTCATCTTATCCATTGAGCATACATGGATGAGCAGAATGCAGCTGTATGACTTTCAGTTCTCATTCTGAAAAGGTATATGACTGCAGTACTGTATGCAACTTTCTTCTTATTCAGCCAAACAACATGCACAGACTTTTATTGTAGTTTACTTTTGAAAGTTTTAATGTTTCTCAGGCTCCTATGTTATGTAGAGAAGACATTCTCTGCATGCTGTTTCATCTCAGAAACTGTTGTATCTTCTTCAATACTTTTGGAACATGGAGCTCTTTAAGGGAGTTGTACAAAGAGGGCTCTATGATCTGTTCTTAAGGAAATAATCTGTGAACCTCTAAGCCCCAGGAAGAGGTCAGTGGTTTAATCATTAGTGTGCAGTGTATCAGCTTAGCTGTGTCCTTCTCTAGCAACGATTGGATTTTCCAAACACATGGTATCTCTGTGCTCTGTGCGAGTTCATCGTGATGATTATAACAGCTCTTAGCAGTAAATGCTGCTGCATTTTACATTTTTTCATAGGTGCTTCAATGAACAATGGACACATGCTGATAGGAAATAATGTTTCTGGCACAGTGTTGCAGCGGATAGCATTGTCACCTCACAGCAAGAGGTTCCTTTGTTTGATTTTTGGCTGGGGTGCCTTGTGTGTGCAGTCTGCGTATGCTGCCTGTGCTCATGTGGGTCTCTTCTGGGTGCTCTGGTTTCCTCTCACATTTCAAAGACATGCAGTAGGTTGATTGGACACTCTAAACTGGCCATATGTGTGAGTTGTGAAAGAACTACTGTGGCAGGGCAAGCCACCTGGTGATGTAAACCTTGGTTCTAGATGACTGTCACTATTGAAGTGACACTCAAACCATTGTGTAAAAATGGAAAAAAAAGGTTGTGAATGAACTGCTAGCGAATAATCCACAAAGCTGACCTTGTGGCTTCATACCAAAGTAACCTGGGCATGTTTTGACAAGCCCCAGTGGCTGTCTAATTCTAAATGAATTTTACTTATTGCATTAATTAAATGTTAGCCATGGATGCAAAATAATCCAAAACGTTTCACTATTAACATTATCTGAACCACACTTCTGTTAAGGGCAGCTTGCAATGGTGACAGTAGTTTAAGCAAGATGTGCTTCTAAATAGCATGACCTTAATTTTCATAATAACGTCCTTTAGACTGCAAGAGAAAAGTCACATGTAGGCTTTGAAAAAGTCTCTAAAGAGTGCAATATTGCTTTATTTGGATTCACTGCAGACTTTAAAACAATACTTTCATTTGCTATGCGTATACCATGCAAAGGTCATCTTCATCTGCTATACACTGCTGCCAGGCACTGCTTGCCTTTTGTCTGCCTCAGTCCCCTCAAGGGTGGATGGGAATTACAACTATACATCCACACATATTCACACAATGTCAGTACACCATGCAGCAACATTATGAATAGCAACGTGCTGCACCAAAACCCTGACATGCACATCTCTGCTGGTTAAAGGAACCTGAATCACCAGGGTCAATGAAAATGGAATACCAGTCTCTGCTGGCATGCAATGTTTCCATAGGTTAGATGCATTGTATCTTACCTTTTTTTGTATGTGTCCAACATTCAGTGACATAGTAATAAACGGTGTCACAGACAACTACATGTGACAATGCTCAGCCTGGGCAGCTACAGTACTCAGAGACACAAAGAAAGGACTGCCCATGACAACCCATATCAAGAAATCTTCACAGATCACACAAGCTTGTGACAGAGAGAACATTCTCAATAAGCCCGTGTGGTCTGGAGGGGTTAAAGATGTATCACCTTGTGATGTCCTTAACGTACCTGTGACAGCTCAGTGATTTACACCGCATGAAGAAGTCTTCAAGAATAGGTTCATAGGTAGGTACTGGACTATCTGCCCGAAGGCATTTATAAGCCTAGCCAGAATGTGTTGGCTTTCGCTGCCCCCTTAGATTAGTTCCCTGTGCCTCTGTCCAGCAGAGCCACTGAAGTGATCCCCGGGGTAAACTTTCTGTTTCCCATCCACTTGTCAAGGTTTCTTGTTCCAAAGCATGGGAAGTCTCTGGGATGGGAATCTATCCCTCCAGCATGTCCTATTTATTGCTGTGGTGAGGTTTAGATCCCTAGAGCATGTGGCTCAAGGGAATAAGGGTTTCTTTAGGTGGAGCATGTCCATCAATTCTGGGTTGGACATGGCTTGTATGTCAGGCAGAGATCCCCTCTGAGTAGGAGGTAAGCAACCAAGTACAGCTGGAGTTTCTTCAGTCAAGCTGCATAGGGCATCTGCTTGAGGCCAGTGATCCTCTTGGGGGGGGGGGGGTACTTTGGTGGTCTTTCCAGCTGTTGCAGGTGTCTTGTAAGGTACATCCCAAATGGGGCATTGTACTCTATGATAGGTCTGATGAGTGATGAGTAGAGGGGCACAATGACCTCTTTTGATCTGGATGCGAACCCTTTTGTGATTAGATGGGCCACATAGAAGGATTTTCTAACCATTTTGGCAATGTGATTATCAAAGGAGAAATTACTATCTATTTGGGTCCCCAGATCCCTTATTATGTTTTCCATAAACCAATGTGGTAGTTAGTGGGTACTTTGTTTTTTCCAAAGGGGATGACTATGCACTTTTTGGCATTTAGCTTGAGGCCATGATTTTGACATCAGGTATCTGTCTCAGTGAGACACTTTTGGAGGATGTCTGTTTCAGCTGGAGAGTCAATCATAGCCCCCTAGTTTGCAGTTATCTGCGAAGTTGGTCAACCATAGTCCTCCTGTGCTTGCCTGTACCTCTGAGAAGTATATGCTCCCACAACTCTCACCATGTGGGTTCTGTTCATGAGCCAGTTCGCAACCTATCTTGTGATGTAGGGGTTTATGTTCAGGCTGGTGAGCTTGTCTATAATTCCAGAATGGGGAATGATGTTGAAGGCCTTTGCAAGGTCTAGGTAGGATATGTGTGGCACCTTTACCTTGTCTATAGCCTTGGTAACTGTCTCATAGACGTCCACCAGGTTTAGGAGGCAAGATCTTCCCTTAACAAAGCCGAACTGGGTAAGGTTCAGTATTTGGATGTTCCCAATGTCTCTGTTAAAGAGTTCCATGATGATGTGTTCCATAGCCTTGCAAACCACGCTAGTCAGGCTTATAGGGCGATAGTTCCTGGGGTCTGTTGTAGCTCCACCTTTGTGGAGTGGAATAACCATTGCTGTGCACTACTCTATGGTTACATATCCTGTGGAGAGGCTAAGTTTGAACAGTGTGTTTAGGTGAGGGGTTAGTTCATCTTTGAGCTCATGTAGGATGCAGCCTGGGACACTGTCCAGTCCCATTGATGCTGTGTTTTTGGCTTTGGAGAGGGCTGTTTTAACCTGAGTGTCAGTGATTTCAGGGGCTATACATTCTTCTGATATGGTTATGAGCCCTTTTGGGGGTGAGAGCGAGGTGAAGTTTGCACTGAACCCGTCTGCCAAGATGTTGGCGATTTCGGTTGGTTCAGTGTATTTTGTGCCATTCTGTGCTAACTCCAAGCAGAACTGAGCATTGCCACTTTGATTTTTGACATAGCTAAAGAATGCCTTGTGGTTATCTTTGGAGTCCTTGGCAATTTTTCTTTTGAAGCTTGCCGTGGATGATTTTATGAGGGATCATAGTTTCTTGTTGACACTGATCAGGTATGTCTTCCCTTCTTGGGATTTTACTCTTTTCTGTACTAGTTTTCTCCTTCTATTCTATGGCTTGTTTATGGCAGGGATCCACCAGACTGGTTTCCTTTTCTTGGAGGAGTGTGTCTTGGTTTAGCTTGGGACAGCATGATCCATGCATTCTTGTAGGTGCCCATGGAATGTATTAGTAAAGGATTTTGCGCCTTGGACAACATTATCCTTTAGCATGGGGGCTTTGAAACTTTCCACCTCGGTCTTAAGTAACATGAAGTTTGTTTTTGAAAACTTTTTCAAGGTGGTTTCCTTGACCAGGGGTGGGGGCGGAATGTGGATATCCAAAGTGATTTGTTTATGGTCAGAGCTAACCAGCATGGGTTTGACCTTCGGTGTGGAACACCGGTCACCCATGTTGGTGATGACCAGGTCCAATATGTTGTCACTTCTGGTGGGAGTGTTGACCAGTTGATCCAGGGCATTTGAGTTTATAAATTCTAGGAAATGTTGGGCAAGGGAGTTAGTACTTGAGTAGTTCTCCCAGCTAATGTTTGGGTAATTGAAATCACCCAATATGAGGGTGTTTGGTAGGACCTTTCTCTTTTCCAGTGTTTCCAGAAACACAGAATGGGGATCCTGGGTCATGGTGGGTGATCTGTAGCAAGCTACAATTTGAATTGCAGTTTTGCCCATTGTTAGTTGCACGTAGATGATCTCTGAAGCATCGTGCTATGCCACTAACCTGGAGGTGTGGGTATCCTTGATGAATATGGATACGCCCCCGCCTTTTGTATTTCGGTCTGGGTTCTGTGACCGAAATGTATGGTATGAGTTGCAGCCTGGTAGTGCCGGGGTGCTCTCTGGAGCCTTAAACCAGGTTTCTGTTACTGCACATATATCGATTTTCTCCATACTGAGGAATGCCTCAAGTGCGTGCATTTTGATGTTTAGACTTCTGGCATTGAGGAGTATTACCCTCAGTTTTTTGTTACTTGTGCTATTTATGGCGGTGGGTTTGTCTTTTGAGCCTTGTCTAAAAAAGACAATATGGGGGTGGCACGAGCTTTGGCCAGTATTCAAAAGCCCAAGGGTGACAGGTGCAAGCTGTCTCTAGCAAAGCAGTGTGGCTTGTCGAGCATGTCATCCCAGGCAAGAATCTCTGCAACAAATACAGTCTTATCCAATGGATTTCCATAAGATAAAATTATAACTTCATAAAAACAAACAAAAATAAATAATAACCTTCTTTTTGCTGTTTGTTTCCAGTGTCTGTATCCCGCCTCTGTTTCATTTATATAAATGCTGTTTTTCTCTGATAGTATGTGTTTCTATTATCTTGCTTTCACCTCAGAAATGTCAGCAGTGTGGCCTGTGATTATTAGAATCATTCATGAGTATACAAAAAAAGATGCATCCGCATGTTGTTTGTGATGCATCTATGTCTACTCCACCCTGTATAGCATGAAGCAACAACTCTGCCACAAGCAGTAGTGAGATTTTTTTATTTACAATGAATGCCATACATATATATATATATATATATATATATATATATATATATATATATATATATATATATATATCAGAAAAAGGTAAAGGAGGCACCAAACCATGGCTGCATAAAGCATAAAATAATTTAATAAAACAAATAAAACACCAGGTGAGCACTTTCATGGCCCAAACCACTTCATTAGACAACTCAAAAAACAACCCTCCAAAATTTAAACCTAACACTTCAATTAATTATGCTGATACACTATCCTTCCATCTAAATTTAAAGTCATATTACATTCAGCAGAGTGAGGCAACCATACTCAAACATTAATTTACTAAACTATGGTAATACATACTCAAAAGCAGTCAATATAAAAAAAACATAATATAGATATCATAAAACATACAAAAAGGTTTTTAAAAACAAGAATAGTGATAATAAATAAAGATAAAAATAAATCCAACAGTCTCTAGTGGCATATAATGAGAACTTATGTTAATGGATTCTTCACCTACAAACTTATATGCTGATAGACTGTGGCACAGTAAGACACTTGAGCATAATATAAAACTCTGCCAACTGATAGTTAACATTTCCACTTCTGTAGATCCCTACCCAATAGGATCGGCTTGATATTAAATTTGTCATTTAAGCCTTTTCCCCATATTCGTCCAACGTCTTACAATCCACTCCAGTTCCTTGGTCTCTGTCTTTATGTTTGCATCTCCCCCTCTACTATTAATGACAACCTTGTCTATCACCAAAAATCTAAATGTATGTGTAACACCAAATTTCCCAGCATGTCTTGCCAGGGCATTGGTTTCTGCCCTTCTTGCAATGTCATACAAGTGCTCCCTCATCCGGTCGCTCAGCCTCCGTGTTGTCATACCAACATAAAAACAGGCACAGACTGAGCAGTTTGTTAAATAGACAATGTTTCTTGCTGTTGCAGTTAGCTACCAGATAAAACCAGAATACCCTGTTCATATCTGGATGTGGAAATTCATCTATGGGGTCCACAAATGTACATAAATTACATTTCCCACATGGGAATGTACCATGCTTGTCTGTACTTGCAACCTGTGCAGTCCCTGAAAAAGTCTGGGGTCCACACAACTACCTTTTCAAATTCTTCTTTTTTTAAATGTATATCTCAGAACTTCCCCTACCAGTTGTCTGATGTGATCATCAGCACAGAGTATGTTCCAATTCCTGCGATACACATCCTGTAGTAACCTGACATTACTAGAATAAGTCATTGGCACTCTCATAGGTTTCCAAGCATTGTCCACTAATGTTGATGAGGTAATCCCTCTGGAGAAATATGGTTCACCTTCTTCATTCCTGATGCAGAGGTCCTTGAGATTCTACAGGAGATTTGTGGTTGATCTCTTTATCATCTGGGAAGGTGATGAAATGTCATTTGCCCCTTTTTTCACAAGCCTGAATGAGAGTACTAGCTTTCTTAGATTTTCTATGAAAAGCTCATATGATGCTATTGATTTTCTGGATGTTAAAGTGATCCAGAAGACTGAAGGAGATTTTGAGACAGAAGTGTATAGGAAAGAGTGCT
This sequence comes from Protopterus annectens, assembly GCF_019279795.1. Classification (NCBI taxonomy): domain Eukaryota; kingdom Metazoa; phylum Chordata; order Ceratodontiformes; family Protopteridae; genus Protopterus; species Protopterus annectens. The sequence goes on from NC_056731.1 coordinate 1,042,746,682, forward strand.
ATAGAAATAGCTACCTCCACAGACAGAGTATTTTTTAAAAACATAGTGAGAGGGCAAGGGCTCAGAACATCAAGGTTGGCAGCTAATTGTAGGAAGTTTGAGGGAGAACTCAGTGAGATGAAGGGGAGATTTTTGCAGAGAGGGTATGGAGAAGGTGAGGTTCAAAGAACCCTTGTTGATGTCTCTGGAAGGAGGAATGAAGAAGGTAACCATATTTCTCCAAAGGGATTACCTCATCAGCATTAGTGTACAATGCCTGAAAACCTTCGAGAGTGCCAGTAATTTATTCTAGTAATGTCAGGTTACTACAGGATGTGTATCACAGGAATTGGAGCATACTCTTTGCTGATGATCACATCAGATAACTGGTAAGGGAAGTTCTGAGATATACATTTAAAAATAAGAAGAATTTGAAAAGGTTGTTGTGTGGACCCTGGTCTTTTTCAGGGAATGCACAGGTTGCAAATACAGACAAGCATGGCACATTCCCATGTGGGAAATGTATGTACATTTGTGGACCCCATAGGTGAAATTCCACATCCAGATATGAACAAGGTATTCAGGTTTAATCTGGTAGCTAATTGCAACAGCACAAACATTGTCTATTTAGCGTACTGCTCAGTTTGTGCCTGCTTTTATGTTAGTATGACAACACAGAGGCTGAAGGACCAGATGAGGGAGCACTTCTATGACATTGCAAACAGGGCAGAAACCAATGCCCTGAAGACATACTGGTAAATTTGGTGTTACACATATATTTAGATTTTTGGTGATAGACAAGATTGTCATTAATAGTAGACGGGGAGATGCAAAAATAAAGACAGAGACCAAGGAACTGGAGTGGATTGTAAGACTTTGGGCGAATATGGGAAAAGGCTTAAATGACAAACTTAATATCAAGCTGATCCTATTGGGTAGGGATCTACAGAAGTAGAAATGCTAACTATCAGTTGGCAGAGTTTTATATTATGCTCAAGTGTCATACTGTGCCACAGTCTAACAGCATATAAGTTTGTAGGTGAAGAATTCATTAATATAAGTTCTCATTGTATGCCACTGGAGACTGTTGGATCCATTTTTATCTTTATTTATTATCACTATTCTTGTTTTTAAAAACCTTTTTGTATGTTTTATGATATCTTTTTATTTTTTTTATTTTACATTTGTTAACCGGGCTGGTCTAACTGGATATATTTCCATTTTCAGTAGAGGCCCGGGGAGAAAAGCTCCACAGGAAGACATGTTTTTATGATATTGAGTGCTTTTGAGTATGTATTACCCTAGTTTAGTAAATTAATGTTTGAGTATGGTTGCCTCACTCTGTTGAATGTAATATGACTTTAAATTTAGATGGAAGGTTAGTGCATTAGCATAATTAATTGAAGTGCTAGGTTTAAATTTTGGAGGGTTGTTTTTTGAGTTGGCTGATGAAGTGGCTTGGGTCATGAAAGTGTTCACCTGGTGTTTGGATTGTTCTATTAAATTATCTTATGCTTTATAAAGCCGTGGTTTGGTGCCTCCTTTACCTTTTTCTGATATTTGACTTTCTTTTGGAGGTACAGTTTGCTAACACCACTTGTTTTTTGGTTACTGATGTAAATATAAATATATATATATATATATATATATATATATATATATATATATATATATATATATATATAGATATATTTACTATGGGAAGTTCGATCTGGATTCTATAGATATACATATATACATATTCTTATCTGGGCCACATTTTGCTTGCATGTGCATATCTTGTCATTTTTGCCTAACCCTTTTCTTTCATGTCAGTCTCCAGAGATATTTAGTCAATAGACATCCAGTAATTTGTGTTGTAATCACATTTTACACCATCTCAGTCCAGTGGCACTCTGTTACCTGTATAGTATCTCCATGGCACAGCTGCAGAGAAAAATGTCATTGAATAGCTTGCATGATGATTTTTTGTTTTTTTAGCATTGGAGAAGTCAGCTTTTGGATGTCTATCTGCCATTCTAAAGTCATTCTCAGTATTATAGTGAGGCATGCAAACTGCAGATACCATCTCACTATGTGTAGCACCACTGGCATTGAATAACATAGCATGACTTGCAAATAAAGTGTAATATGCATGAAAGTATAATGCACCATGTTTTGTATTCACTGAGCATGTACTAAGTATGATCCATTGACATATGACCATTGTCATTGTTCTACTGTCTGCTATACAAGGGCTTTGTGCTCCTGAGATTAAAGAGATGTGTTTTACCAGCTTTTATACAAGTGCCTTGTGGAATATGCCTCAAATGAATTAATGAATCAATTACTGTGGATCATGTGACTCAGTTTCAGAGTACTGATATAGTACAGCATTTGTATCAGCATGGTGAGACATGGCTGAAATATGGCTATGTGGTGACTATGCATCTACATGTGTTACAGTGACAAGTACAATAAAATAGATGATGGCACAAAGATTATTTAATCACCATGCTAGGTAATTCATATTCACACCTGGTCATATTCTGCTTAAATGTGCATGTTCTGTCTCTCTTCATGTATCTATCTATCTATCTATCTATCTATCTATCTATCATCTATCTATCTATCTATCTATCTATCTATCTATCTATCTATCTATCTATCTATCTATCTATCTATCTATCTATCTATGTATCTAGCTATCCATCTATGTATCACATTAGATTTATTTACTGGTACAGTCCAGATGTGAAGTCAGACCTCTCAACCGTACCAAATTCCTCAGCATTTATTGGTTTTGAGGTCCAAATAATGGGGTGCCACGAATTCATGACTGGCCCCCTTTACCTTTTTATCTAAATTATTTATTTCCTCTGATGTCATCACATGCACAATGATGCCAGCTTCATGAGCAGCCTGTCAGAATTGGCTGAAGGTTTGGGGGGTGTGATTGACTGATGTATTTTATGGGCAGCAGCAAGCAAGTAGTAGCATAAGAGTGCATGTGTTGACAGTTTCCCCAGCTCCTCCAGGTAAAGAAGTTTTAGTCTTACTTCACCACAAACTAGAAACAGAACAGCTCACCACCACAGAAGGAAAGAATTCAGTGATTACTTTTGTATTTTATTAAAATTATAGTCCAGTCCAGTAGTAGATCAACAATGTAGTCCCACAAAACAGGTAAAATAAGCATACACTGGATCTAATACAATCTTGTTAGCAGCAAAGACAAAGCATAAAATGTAGACTCCTCTAGCGCCTCGGATCATCAGCCTTTACAGAGTATATCCCTACTTCACATATTCTATCTTTAAATAGCATGATTGCAAACAATTAACCAATCATAGACTTAAATTAAATAAAGAAAACATTTCCAATGACATTCTTGATTTATTCCATACAGAATTAAAGTATTAATCTTCAGAATTTTTAGATTCTAACTTCCAAAGTTGTCTTTTAATATCAAAGTCATACATTTGTCGTACTTGTTCCAAAATTGTAGCTTGTAAGCTTTGTATATTTCCACTGTGACATTCTTTAAAATGTGATACAACAGGACTTTCTTCTTTGCCCTTCTTAACATCCCTTACATGTTCCTTCAACCTTTGTTTGAAACTTCTTTTACTTTCCCCTAAGTATACCTTACCACAGGGACATTTTAAACCATAAACTATTCCTGTGCTGTCACAGGAAAATCTCCCTTTACTTGTAAAATACTTTTAGTTTATGTTTTATCTGTTAGCTGTGGTTCCATTGGTATATTATGGAACACACACAATTTATGTCTGCATTTATTTGAAATGTGTTGGCTGAATTCATTACTTTAACTGTTATAACCGCATTTCATTTGTTCCACATTTATTTGAAGTATAGTGACATGCATGTGTTGACTGACTGACTGACTGACTGCAGATCTCTTCACCATGCTTTCAAAATGAACAGCAATAATATTTATTGGTAGGCACCGAGTTACCTAATACTTCAAATGCAGAACTGTCTACAAGCTAATTCTGTTGGTAATTGGTATATATTACATAAGATAAACAGTTAAAACCAAAAGCACAAATTGCATACACCAAAAAGTGCTACAGCAGTGCAGGACTGGAAAGCAGAGTGTATAAACTGTGTATAAAAAATATAAATGTAAATATAAACAACACAACTCGATCAAAAACAAACAAACAAATGAATTTAATAGATAAGGCACCTTTCGTTCATACCATATAACGAACTTCATCAGGTCTGAAGAAGTTCATTATATGGTATGAACGAAAGGTGCCTTATCTATTAAATGTGTTTGTTTGTTTGTTTGTTTGTTTTTGATCGAGTTGTGTTTTTTATATTTACATTTATATTTTTTATACACTTTTTATACACTCTGCTTTCTGGTCCTGCACTGCTGGTGCACTTTTTGGTATATGCAGTATATATTATACAGCCGTCAATCGTTGGTAAGAGCCGAGTTATCTAACACTTGATCAAATGTAAAACTGTACTTAGCATCACCACTATGACTGCCTTTTGTGTGTGCCATTTGTCAAATCACAAGCTACTTCTGTTTGTATATTATAGAACACACACAATTTCTCTATTTATTTATTTGAAGTGTGTTAGCTGCAATTCGTATTCGTTACTTTTAACTGTTAGGACCATTCCGTTCTTTCCGCGTTTATTTGAAGTGTGTATTTAGTAGAGTGCATGTGTTGACTGACTGATTGCAGGTCTCTTCACCATCCCATGCTTTCAAAAAGAACAGCAATAGTATCTTTATATTTTATTTGAAGTATAGCAGCGTGCGTGTGTTGACTGACTGACTGCAGGTCTCTTCACCATACTTTCAAAACGAACAGCAATACTATTTATTGCCAGGCACTGGGTTACCTAACACTTGATTAAATGCAGAACTGTACTTAGCATCACCACTATTGCTGCCTTTTGTGTGTGCCATTTGTTGAATTACTTTTCAGCTCATCTTAAAAATTATTATTTGCACTTTGTAATGGGTCTATTTTGGATCAGTCTCTAAATTCTCTATCCCTATTAAAAAGTCAATAAGCAAAGAACATTTTTATGTAAGTAATGCACTGTTGTTTGTCTAAGGATCAGCAAAACAGTACAGTATGTTGCATTACAACAATCAAGCAAGAAACGTAAGAGAAACCCATGCAAATCTCAAGCAAGGTAAATTATTAATTCTGTGTTGTTACTTTTTCACGGTATGGCTTCTTTAGTGTATGCTACTTAATATTTATTTGTTTTCTCTCTGTACGACACTGCCCTATCACCAGTGGAAAACAGCATAAAACTGGCAACAGCTTTTTTATCTTTTTGCCTTTGTCTTCAGGAAAGAATAAGCTAGCATCCAAAGCATGCACTTCTTATATTTTAACTGGTACAGATATGACTTAGATTGGGTAGTATTTTTTTATTGCCTTTACAAATAGTTCTTGCCAATTGATTACTTAGAACACAAACTCTTTTTGAGTTTGCCTAAGGACTGTTGACTTCTTGGGTGTAGGTGTAGAGCTTTGTCTGCGAGCAGCTTATTATTTCTAGAATGCAAGAAGTTAACTAGAAGTTCAACGCCATTTGGTTTAACATACATGTAGCTCTTCTGTGGTTTTTATTGCATTCAATGGGATCTTAGTGCATTTTATGTATAGTTAAAAGTCAGTGTTAATTGTTCAACACAGTGTCATCTGTTTTTAACTGGGATTATAAAGTGTTCACTTCCCAAACATATTTTCCACTCTGAAGTTCTAGATATAGTTGAATTTTCAGACTGACTAGGTTTACACATCTGAGACATTGCTAAGTCATCAATCACATGAGATTTTTAATAATTAATGTTAGTCAGTATAGAGGTGGGCAAGGAACATGCTAGATGGATTTAGTTTTCTTTAGAGTTTTAACATACTGTGCATAAAATATTCCTTTATAGTAAACTCTTCACTTTAAAGTTTTATTTGTATTTTGACAGCTGTTTTTTTTAAGTAACTTGCTCAAACTTGCATGGATAATGGTGGTGCAGCCAGTTACAGAACATTATTTCCCACTGGCTTTTCTAATTTACATGTAATTTTGATGTAAAGTAGTACTTTATTTTTAATTAGTTTAAATGCTTGCTGAAGTAAATCCTACTTTTATGGCAACTTGTCTGGTGCTGAAAATAAAGAATTTTCCTGGCAGTGGTGCCTTATGGATTCCATTTATTTCTGAGAGATTGGAAAGCAAGTGTTTACAAACTTAAATTTCTCATTGTTCTGACAGTGTCTTCATAGTACTTGGTTATTCCTCAGTTAACTTTTTTGTAGAAGAATGTTCTTTAAATGTTCTGCCTCATTCACTACATGAAAAGGAAGTGAGGCAATGAATGTGTGGTAACGAGTTAATTGCTGTTGACTGCTAAGGTCTGTACGTGTGTGTGTGTGTGTGTGTGTGTGTGTGTGTGTGTGTGTGTGTGTGTGTGTGTTGAGTGTGTCCACAGTCCTGCAGCTTGACAAAGTCTTCTAGCTCTATTTACTTTACAATTATCGATCTGGATGGAATGGAAAGTGGAATATGGTAGATTGTAGAAGTTTGAATAGACTTTTATGATGGAAATGTTCTGAATCAGGCAGTTTTTGTCATTATTGGTTCATGTATTTTGTTTCATTGCTTACTGGAAAAAATGTTCAAAACATACATTTAAAAAGCACTCTAACAAGTCTGCTGTATTATACAAATAATATAATTTAATACCGTCAAGAAGTGTATCAAAGAACACATGTGTGTTTAGTATGCAAGGGGCCTATGATCTGAAAATAGCCCAAAGGTAATCTTTATCTGCCACTAGCCAGAAGATGCATTTTCTTTGAATGTGAGTTTCAATGCTGTTTCAATGAATGTGAGTTTCAAGGGCAGAGAAGTTTTAATGCTAGTCTATTTTCATTGTCAGACTGTACTGCTTTGTTTAACATATGTCTATTAGTGTTTGTGCTATAAAATGTAAAATAAATTTTTAAATAAAATCCAAATAATCATTGTAGAAGTAAAGCAGTATGTACATTAATGTTTATGGTAAATGGGGCAAAACGGCCAAGCGATGGGACATTGGAATGGCTGTAGGGAGACTCTGGGACCATATTTTGGTTGTCTGTTCTTCGGTTTGCATTTGAAAGTTGGTATCCCACAATTCCACTGGAGTGGGGGCGTGGTTACATAATTATGTATGCAAATTGTATGTTGATCAGTGTACAGATTTGTACCTATTTTTCATGGGCCTTTGTCCAGATTTTTGAAGTTTCCAGGCTGAGAGGTATGTGTGACATACCATTTTTGGTAGAGTCCCTAGAAGGTAAACTCTGAGTTGCAATACAGACAATAGTCATACAGTTATAACAAAAAAATAGTACTGGAGTAGATGAATATGTATGACTAATAAAATACTGAAAAGTATAGCACAATTGAAAAAATACTGTCATCAGTATATTTTTACTGATTTTGTGTATGTGTGTGTGTGTGTGTGTGTGTGTGTGTGTGTGTGTGTGTGTGTGTGTGTGTGTGTGTGTGTGATCATGTATAATCAGTGGGCAAAAAATATTGGGAAATAAAAAAACAGTAGAAAGTGAAATAGTTTCAACTACAGAAGACAGATATTGTAAGACAGAATTAGAAAAAAAGATGCAGACAGAGAAATAAGAGAAGAAGGGAAGTTTTGGGGCTATGAAAGAATGAAAAGGAAAATGGAGAGGACAGAAAAGGATAAAAATGAATATTTATAGGGTTAGAGAATGGATTCTCATGAACTTCTTTCAGGCTCAGCTTTGGAGCACCGTATGAATAGGTGACTTCTTAAAGATCAACAAAAAGCAAATGAGGGATGTGAGGCTGGCAAGAAATGCATTTTGAGTTCTCCCTTGTGCACAGTTATATCATCCCCTGCTCATAAGTCTACAACACCATTTTGTTTAGAGATGCAAGACTGAAAAATAATGAGCTGTATGCCATGTATAAAAGCCCCAGTAGAACAGTACTAGAGACTTGCCTATTCAAGCATAACTAACATCCGTATGACAACCACCTATTTAGCCACAGATTGCTCCAGCAAGATGAACCCCTTTCCACCATCTAGACTATTATTGACAGGAAAATAATTCACCTGTGCTGGTTAAACATACAAAAGAGCAGTAACACAAGTTATTTACTGACATCTGGCAATGGATCTGGGGTTCTTACATCAAAGACTGGAACCAAGGACCAGAATATATATATGCATTCATGCTACCACATGCCAGTGAGCACATTTATTTTGCCCTCACCCATGAGGTAAGGGCAGCAGTATGCAACACTTCTACCATGTAGCACACTAACCTGAGGTACTGGGTGCCATAGGCTGCACTCATGTACATATCAAGGCATCACCTAGTGAGGAGGATAGAATCTCTGTCAACCGCAAGGGGACCACACCATCAACTTCTATGTCATGTGCAATGCCCAGGGCATTATCCTGAATGCATGTGCTGTCAGCCCTGGTAGTTATCATGACTCCTATATCTGGCATGCTTCACAGGTGTAACAGATGTTTGCTAAGGAGGACTTCCCGCATGGCCATTTACTGAAGGATGCTGACTATGCGCTGGAACCGTGGATGATGACACCTATCAGAAATGCACACTCACCCACTGAAGAACACTATAATGAGGCACACACACACACAACCTAGGAACCCCATAGAGGGTGTGTTTGGGCTGCTAAAGTCACAATTCCAATGCCTCGATATATCTGTTGGAGCCCTGCAGTACTTTCCAGCCACATGTGCACACTTGTTCAAAGTATATGCCATGCTACATAATATAATCCTGCAGAAAAATCTTAAGCACGATCCACAAAGGGTAGGGATACACAGTCCCCCACCAGTGCCTAGATCACCATAGCCACACCCACAGGGTGACTCCAAGGAGGAAAACCCTGAGGTTGTCCTATAGCCAGATGTAGGCATGCCCAGTATGCCCTGGCCTTGGCCAAGAGACAATGCATAGCACATGCACTGATAACCTAGGGGCCTAGGGACTGAAACTTCACTCTGACTCACATACATATTAGTAAAAATGATGCCAGTAAGCCCACACAAACTGTACCTCACCATGTATTGGCTGTGGACTAAGTGCATCAGACAGAGTCATCCCTAAACCAGAGGTCTGTCAACTGCTTCATTCACAAGGTAAGTCACATAGTTACTCACCGCTTGTAAGGGGTACTAGAATATGGCAGCATATGTATGGACCTGCCACATGTGTGCAAGGGAATATAGTGGGCTACTGGGCTATTTGCAGAGATCTAACAGCCATTTGGGCAACAGGTACTCTGTCCAATAGTATGTGCTCCATAATATTCACTAGACACATGTCTAGAAACCCCACTATGTTATTCAAGGGAGAGGCCAAACAGTGGAGTCACAGAACAGTTGCACGACTGTGTATACCAGCAGAGCATGGGCTGGTCGTCCCATCCCCAACTCATCAGTGTACCCATATAACAACTGTGGCAGTATATCTGCAATGATATATCAGCAGACCACTGAATTCCAGGGCTGTAACATAGAAAGAGAACCTGGCCACACATTATATATCTCACATAGTTCAGGATAGTTCAGGGGTGACAATGTATATCTCTGTATGCTGTTGCTTGTGTGATGAATGACTCATCCCTGTCTAGCAGCCTGTTTGCCTCAGTAGGCTAGGGACATTAGCATGGGTAATGATGTTGATGGTTTGAATCTGGCCGAGGTAGTCTTTAGGTGCTATTGCCACAGACTGTCATAACCCCTCAATCTCTTACCGCAAGAAATCTGGACAAAGCCAAAGTGAATGGGGGGCCAAAGGCCAACCCTACAAACAGACTTTATACATGCTCTGAGTAACCTAGAAGGTGGCTAGTATAACAGCAAGTTGCAACAGGTCAGATTAGCTGCAGGGTGTTAAGGCCATCATTTAAATGTCTCAGTAGTTACAACAGTTTACTTGCTGCATTTTACAGTATAGTACCAGAAAACCATAAATGTATGATGAAATGAGCAGACATATGGGGTGAAATATATAGTAGCAACAAATATATATAGCTATATAGAGTACAATGACACATATACTCTGCACATATGTCTACATAACACATAATGTACACATACAACAATGTTTAAGGAGACAACCTTGTTATACACATTTATATAGACATGCATAGGGATGTATGAATGTACCCACATACCCCAGAATGCTAGAGTTATCTACAATTACACATCACAACAGTTGTCCGATGGAACCAGGCCAAGGCTGTAACAGTACATAATCCACTCACCCCCAGATTCCTATGCCTGTAGACTGTCACCCTGTAGACAAACACAGATATGCAGGTGGTGTAATGTACAATGGGAGCACAGTATGCCTTGGTCTGGCCATATTATCCCTGCCTGTCAAACTGCAAACAGCCACATATGACCAGACTGGTAAGTGTACACACATAGCAGGGATATTACCAGGTATCCCACCCCTAGGACACTAGCTACAATAACAGTACCAAGCAGTATCACTTTGCAGGCCACACTTGCTGTATAACACAAGGCCACTTTACGTATTCCACAAGTACTGTGCCTGCATCCACATATACAACAAATATATCCTGTGGCATGTGTGATGAGTACTCTGAGCTGTAGTGTGTAATTCTAAATTGGTAAGGTTCTAATCTCACATCATCCAATGTGTGTGTGTGTGTAAATATATCTCCTTGCACCACTGCAAACATGCCCATTTGGCCTAACACTGTCCGATGGTTATGCATTTTAACACTCTGTGGCTAGCTGCTGGCATCTACATTGATCTCCTTTATAAGGCCTGCTGATGTCATCCACCGTAAGGCTGCTGACTGACAGGTTACTGTCAGATAAACTCCGTGGTGCATGTGATAAGTACTGACCAGTAGAGCAGTAGTGTATAATAGCAGATAAGTAAAAATTCTAGTCTCACATCATCCAACTATGTGTGTGTGTGTATTAATATACCCCCTCACAGCACTATGGACATGTCCATATGGGATATCTCCATGCAATGGTATGTATTTTAAGGCTCTGTGACTGGCTGAAAGCCTCCAAATTAAACTTCTCTACAAGACCTGCTGATGTCATCCACCTTAAGAGCACTGGCTGATATATAAACTCCATGGCACATGCGATAAGTACGGCGCTCTGTAGTGTGTAACAGTAGATAGGTAGGGGTTCTACTCTCACATCATCTAACCTGTGTGTGTAAATATATCCGCTTGTGCCACTAAAGACATGCCCATCTGGCCTGTCTCTGTGCAATGGTTATGTATTTTAAGGCCCTGTGACTAGCTGCTGGCCTCTACATTGGCCTCCTTTGCCTATATTTCTATGTGACATTATGATCAATCCAGGGTAGTTGACAGGAGAGCATGGCATATATATCGCACAGTCCACACTATCATGAATGTAACCCATGCCATCAATGTTGTCAAACAGCTATGTATGTACTGTGTGCATCACCAGAACAGGTGTCACACATGCATCTGTTATATCACCTTGATGGGGATTCTGCACCATCAGTCACTAATGTTTATGCAACAAGAAGAATACCTAGGTGTGGCCAATAAGATGTGTGTAAGCTCACTGTGGCAAGGATGGTGCACTTGGGTTACGCATCCCTGGAAGATGTGTAGGGAGGTACATGAAGAAGGGTGCACTGTATTCAGTTATTGGTGTGATGAAGGCTGCTGGAAGTATTATGGCATTTGATGTGGATGTCCTGCACATACTCAGGAGTTGTGTTACATACAAGGGAGTAGTAACCACTGTGGGCACATGTTGCTGAACGTTCCACATACCATCTACCTCAGTACATAGGTCACATACCAACTAGTCTGTTTATAGGGTATTATGTCTACAGTATCAGTGGGTTGTGTGTTTGTTTTCATAATGTACCTCACTGGACTATATGGAGGGACACATGACTGAACTGTCAGATTATGTGTCCCAGGTGCTATGACCATAGCCTAAATCAGCACTCTACCTTCACCCAAGATGATGTCACAATATAAACAAAATTCATGGACTTCAATAATTGGCTTAGCTTCTGGTGTCTATCCAGCTGGATCTAGTATCTCTCAGCCTGGGCTTACATGGTCAACAAGCCACACTGTTTTACCAGTGATGCTCTGAACCTGTGTCCTCTAGGCTATCAGATATTGGCAAAGGCACTTGCCTCACCCATAGTTCCTTCTTACGGCAATGTGAAAGCAACAAAAGTTCTGACATAGCATCCACTGAAGGTAAACTCAAATTTGTGTTGCTTAATGCTAGGAGTCTAAACATGAAGCTACACTGAAGGAAATGGTCAACCTGATTACTGACAGATTTGGTGCAAACCTCAAGTGCCTGGCCCCACCGACCATATTCCAAAGCATACCTGACACCAGTTCCCTGCCTAGTATCTCTAGAAATCAGGTCATATCTGTATTATCCAAGGCTATAAATCAGTAGTACCAGATAACATCCAAGGTTGCGTACTAAGCAATCTAAAAAGACTTAGTGGACAAAATTAGTGCATTCTTTAACCATAGCCTGATAACTGGCTTTGTTCCAGGGGAGTTGTAAACAGCAGCAGCAATGCCCTTGCACAAAAGGGAGCCATCAAGCAACCCTGGGAACTATAGGCCTATAAGTATAACTAGTTGAATCTGCAAGGCCATGGAAAGAATCATCATGGACCTATCAACAATGACATAGATGACCTTCAAACTTTAGACTCAACCTCAATTTGGCTTTGTTAAGAGTAGATCATGCTTATTAAACCTAGTAGACTTTTTCAACAAAGTCACCAAAGCCCTGGATGATGGTAAGACAGTGCATACCACCTATCTTGATCTGGCCAAGAGTTTTGACATGATCCCCCACTCAGGTATCATTGAGAAACTCTCCCAACTGGGTACTATTCCAGGGATAAAAATTCAAAGGGGGATATTCCAGGGTGACCCTTTGTCACCGCTGCTATTCTGCCTTGCCCTTAACCCATTATGTTGTCTACTTAACAGCTTAAGCCATGGCTATAATTTGGCTCCTAGAAAAAAAAAACAATGTATAAAGACTTTTTGTCTTCTCTTTGTCGATGATTTAAAACTGTCTAGCTCATCAGATGAGGAACTGAAAGCACAACTGTAAATTGTCAAAATTTTTTTAGATGATATAAGAATGTCATTTGGTTTTGATAAATATGAAAGAGCAAACTTTAAAGCAGGAAAACTGCAGCACCAAGAAGACATCAGTTTGGGATAAGAATGTGATATAAAAGAACTTGAGCAAGAGGGACTGTATAAATATTTGGAAACTGATGAAGGATCAACAATAAAACATGAACAAATGTGAATAAAACTTAGTAAGGGATACATTAGAAGACTTAAATTAATCCTGAAAACAGCATTGATATCTAGGAACAAAATACAAGCTATAAACCAATTTGTTTTTCATGTCCTAACTTAGAGTTTTGGAGTGATTGACTGGCCCAAAACATGTTGGATAAATTAGATTTATAAAAATCAGTGCATACCAAGATTATATATTCCCATTCTGAAGGAGAGATGGGCCTCCTTGAAAGTGATTATATGTATAGATATGCAATCATGGGACTCCATACATATCTGCTGAACTCACAAGACCCAAATGTAGTGAAAGTTTTGAAACATGAGAATAAATCTAAAATGACTTCCCTGCTTAGGCTAGCAAAAGCATGTCAGCGTCAAGCAGGAATGGAAATCAAAACACAAGTAGATAAGAATCAGGAAGCAGTGAATGTGCGAAAAACAAAGAAAGAATATAAGGTGAAGGGCCAGTTGAGAAGGCAAGAAATGTGGAAAAGGCATAAATATAGTTGCAAGTATAGAAAACTTCTGGAATAACCCCATGTTGATCAGGAACAAATGCAGGAGTGGAAAATTCAAACCAAAAGATGAAAGGTTAATATTGGAGACACAAGATAGTGGGCTACATACACGTTGGTTTACAAATTCCATTGAACATGTGGGAGAAACAGACAAATGTAGGTTTTATAAAACAGAATTGAAAACAATTGCACACCTTGTTGCTGGTTGCAATACACTAATGGCAAAAGGACTGTATACTGAAAGGCATAATAATGTGACAAGACTTGCACGTGGAGATTGTGCAAACATTATGGTACTGACGTGACTGAAAAATACTGGAAACATGAGCCACAAAGCATCATAGAAAATGATGAAGTCTACATCACGTGAGATCATCCATTACTAACAGTTCAAAAGATAGATGCTAGAAAACTGGATATAGTGGTCCATGAAAAGAAAACAAAAGTAGCATTGGTCATTGAAATCGCAAGACCCAGTGACTACAGTGTCTTGCCTACAGAGAGATACAAAGTCATAAAATATCAGGATTTGCAGGCAGGAATGAGAGCAATGTGGAAGAAAGATACCCAGATAGTTCTAATAGTAGTAAGAGCAATGGGTCTTATAAAAAAAAACAATCTGCAATCATATTTAGATATGTTACCAATACATGCAATGCCATATGAATTGCAGAAGGAGTCATTACAGGGTACATTGCATGTTTTATGAAGAGCTCTTTTGGCTGACATCAAAAATAATAATTTCATGAACTTTAATTGTACTTTGAGTTAGGAATGGGGGTCCATACCCAAAAGATATGGAGAAACTAAAAAACTAGGTATTAACCCTTACATCACTAGATGGTTAGCCATTTGGCTCACCGACAGAACACATACTGTCAAAGGTGGTGACTCAACCTCTACCAGTACAGCCATCAACAGTGGCATACCACAAAGATCTGTGCTGATCCCTTTCTGTTCAGATTCTATTTCTTGTAAGTCCAGGTGAAAGTATATGGCTTTTGGCTTATCACATTTGCAGAGGATTGCAAATTGGGTGCAATCATTGAGTCCACCAATGATGTAAACATATTACAGGGGGGCTAACATAGACAAATGATTGGTACCAGAGCCACAGGGTCTGAAAATAAATGCAAAAAAGTGCCATTATTTTTGCCATTTGCAAAATGGAATTCCCTGCTAAGTATAGCATTGACAACACCCACCTTAAGCTCAAACTCAGTGGTGCAAGACATGGGAACACAGGTAGATAGCAATCTGAACTTCAACCATTAAGTCCATACAGTTGTAAGGAAAGCCTTCTGGATCAAGAATCTCATATGTCAGGCCATCATATCCAGGTTTGAGGATGCTATAACACTCAACCCTCATCAGAGGACTAATAGACTACAATTCACCCTTTTGTGTGTACCTCACCAGACAGCTGCAGTAGCTGAAGAGGCCACAGAGCCTTCTCATCAAGAAAAGACAGGGCCTACAAAGCATGTCATGATGTACTTGGATAGACTAAAAGCACTGTTACTGTACTCTGTATCGAATTGGATGAGGTGACTTGTGCCTGGCCTACAGGCCAGTCTCTGACACTGACCTGAAAGAAATGCTACACACCCACAAATCTAATGTCACAAGAGTCACTTACTCTAGAGATATTAACCTAGCCTGTGACATTAACAGAACATGCTTGAGAGAAAGCAATAGCTAAGGACATTAGCAGAGTCTGGTGAGAAGAAGATGGTAATAGCAGTGTCCAGCATGCTGGTTTAAAATACTCTCTCTAATGTCAAGCATGTGCACAAACACACACACATCAGTTGACTGCAGTGAGATTATAGCCCCTTCCTAATTAAGGTACACATACTAGAAAACTCAGTACTTTATGCAAGTGCCATGGCACACATCTTAGTTTTGTTAGGCTTCAAGACAGTTCACAGTGGATGACATCATCATTGGATGTTTGAGAAAAGATGGTGGGAGGCCTGTATGAAATGGATGTGTAGGCATGTCCAGCTCTGAAAATATTGGTACTTCATGGGATTGTAGTGGTGACCGCAGGATATACAATTATGACCTTCTGACTAGACACACACAAACACATACCAGTTGACTGCAGTGAGAACAGAACCACACCACTCATCTGTTCAGATTTTTGGCTCATTTTTTTGGTTTGTTCCTATACAATTTGTGGTTTTCTGGCAAATCACTGGGATGATCTGAGGACTGAAGTCACTAAATAATGCATACATTTGGGTTTCAGACTTAATATCCTTCAAAATAATGTGTGTTTAAACAAACCCTGTTATCCTAGCAGCTTTCTAAGTTTGTAACAGCAATATTTAATGTATGCCCCAATTTTGAGGCCCTTGTCCCCCAATTTTGTCAGACTTTGTCCAGATTTCTTTCAATAAGACATTGGGAGGTATGAACAGAACCCCTACCTAATTAACTATATGGACTAATAAACTCAGTACACAAGCCTGACTTTTACAGGAGTGCAAAATAATTTATAGTGGATAACATCATCATGAGATGTTTGAGAGAACATGATGGGAGGCTTGTTTGCAATGGATGTGTAGGCATGTCCAACTCTGAAAATGTTGGTACTCCATGTAGTTTTGATTGCAGGATACACAATTAAGCTCTGCTGACTAGACAGACCCACTCACAATACCAGTTGTCTGCAGTGAGAACAAGAGAACAGCACCCATACCTATGTTCAACAACTAGAGTACTCAATACTTTATGCAAGTGCCACAGCACAAGTCTGACTTTTACAAGGCTGCAGGCACTTTATACTGGATGACATCATCATTGGATATTTGAAAGAAGATGTTGGGTGGCCTGTCTGAAATTGACAGCTAGCCATGTACAACTGTGAAGACATTAAAGCTCTGCATGTTGCTACATTGATAAGTGTGTACTGTGTACTATTTGCTGTGGTGTTTCCAATGTGCAGGTATGCTTTAAGAGACAGCTTTGCAAACTATATGCATACATTTGTCCACATTACTAGAACTATTGAAAAATGTGAATGTGTATTGTCATTATAAAGATGTGCATGGTAAATAAGAAAACATGTGTTATTTATTTCTGTAGTGTATTTGATATATTTATGAACAAATACTGAGAGACCAAGTTTGCAGTGCATGGATTTACAGTGTAAATATCTGTTCTTTTCTAAACCCCCCCTTGTTTGTGTTTCTCCATGTACTTTCATGGCATGATGATAACATGGACAATAAACATAAATCATACATGCAAATGTAAATTTTCAATAGTGCGTCTCCCAGCAGCTTGTTTGAATCGATGGCAAAGAGTTTCCATATTTGTGCATAGTTAAGCTGTAAGCAATCACAAGCCTCATTGCTAAAATTATGAGAGTTCTGAGTACTGGATGTATGAAACACACTAACTGCTAAGCTGTCTCTGTGGCAACAGGTGTAAATACACCGATCCTTTTCTTTTTGGATCCCCAATGATATACAGTTTGATTCCAGGTGTATATAATAGTTTTAAATGCATATTTGTAATGCAATGGCATCATTGTTTTATTCTACATTCCCTATTTGTTACAATAGAATAGCATGTTTAAGCAGCATTGCATGGAGGTAACTGCACCATTGAAGAGCTGCTCAAAATTGCTCGGCCTTTGTACATGATGCCAAACTCTGCACAAACACGAGACCAGAAAGTGGAGGGCTCCATAGCTTCTTTGCTTGTATATTATGTGTGATTCTATTTTTTGATTAGATTATTAAAATGGGGCAGATAGGAAATTGTTGACATGGGGCAAGCAGGGGGAAGAACAAATGGAAAGCAATATTGTAATGTGCAGGATGGGGGTAGGAAAGAACCATAGCTACCCCCGTTCTTCAACAGTGTAAAATGAAACTTGCCCAGATTATTTGCTGAATTTGACTGTTACCTCAACAAAGAGGGGTAACAACAGCACAATCATGTTGTATAGCCAATTGGACTAAATCAAGTGTGTTAAGAAGACACATGTGTGAAGTGGAGAGCTATGTATGGGACAATACTTTTTTGTGGGACAGGAGCACATTTTTCTTACTTCACTAAGAGAGGAATGTTGGGTAAGGGATGTAAGTATTTTGGGGTCAGTTAAGTGGGGTAGGTGAGGGAGCAGATGCCAAAAACAGTGCAAACAAAACAAGACACAGGAATAGTGAGTGGAATGACAGGTTACAGGGCACCATGATTGGGGTTAGGGAGTTGACAACAGATGCCCTGCCCTCAATCATGAGACCCTGAGAATCTAGTATTCAGCTGCAGGACTGTCATCACTATTCCCTTACACTGTTAGCTATTGGAGTGTTTGACATTGTCTCCTATGGACCATAAGAGAGAGCAGCCTCTCCATCTGGCATAGGTGTGCACCAATAGTGCTTTACACAACTGTAAGCTTAAATCCTGGCACCTTCTGGTGAGTGATAAAATACCCACCTCTGCCAGTACTCCTGGAGGGTACCACATCACCAACTGCTGGGGTAGTGCTACCATATGGTGCATGTAGTGCAGGGGCAGTAGAGGCAGTACTGCCAAGTTGGGTTCCAGATGTGCTGAGTGTCAGTGCCTGATCTGGTGGAGCCGGGGAATTCTGAACCACTGGGGTTGGCCTACCTCCCTCTGCTGTAAAGCATTTTGTGATTTGTCAGAGATGGGTGACATGGAAACATTTTGACAACACATAGGACAAAAAAAATATAAGGGTTGGGGTGAGAGAAAAAGAGATAAAATTAGGACCATCATATGTGACATACATTGCATTATCCCAATAAGAAATTTATTTTATCTGCACTTTTACATTTAAGCATACTTCTTAAAAACTACAAACTGTAATTGTGAATTGCTTAAAGTAATCCTAGGAATGTTCAGATATTGCACATACGCTTGATCCAATTACACATGTTAAGTTAACAGCAGTGCATTTATGCCACTTGTATAGAAATTAATTTATGTAATAGTTGTAAAGTATTGTACTATTTCAAACTTGTTACTTGTGGTAGTTGAACCCACAACATCTGAATGCAGTCTTACATTTCACTCCTACAGTTGGTTTATTCAACAGACTGAAGCTTGCATGCTTGCTTTTACAGTTAGGATATGCATGCTTACTTTGCTACAACTATATAGAAAGGACATTTTTAATTTAAAAGCTACAATAATACTTCTCTTGTGCTGCACACATAGCCTTGCTTCCCTCTGCCTCTCTAGATGTTCTGCATGGGCTTATCTATTCACAGTAATCTCTGCACTAGCTGTTGAATAAAGAGAAAGAGAACAGTAAAGCATTATGCATACCAGTCTTGCCTATATGTAGCCTTCTATCTACTATAAATTCTCTTTATTAGTATACTTACACAACTGTGGGATGTTACTAGTCCTGAACTCATCCACCCATTGGTTGAGGATATCCTGTATCCTCTTGCACCGTCATTAAAGTAAGACCTACACTGTTCTCTAGAGCAGGGAATTTCAGTTGCACTAGAGACAACCTTGACCAGACTATTCCAAGCCTCAGACTTGTACTAGGAGCCCGTATAGTCCCCCGGCAAAAGCCTTCAGCTGTGGCACTTTACAAGGTGTCCAATAAAGATTCTGGACTTTCAACACCCCACCTCTAAGTCCTAAATTGTGAACCTTCCCTTCTACCACCACACATGCCAAACCAGAGAGAACAGCAATAGCCAATAATGATTTCCCACTAATGCTTGTTATCACATTTACTGGTAGTGTGCAAACCCAAACAATGATGCCAACAACATTTGCACAATGTTAAGCAGAGAGAAACACTGTTAAACAGAGACAAAAGCAGTTCTTGAAATTGGCAGGTTAATCTGACACTTGGAATTATTTTGAGGGTTTTTTGCTGCTGGAACTATAAGGTGATTTCACTTTGGAAACATATTCTGGGAGCATCCATTTCATGACCTGGCACATTTTTGGTTTGGCTTTATGCACTGATAAAAACTGATTTTTTTTCAATGTGAGATTCAAACCTATGCATAAGAGACAAAATATTTTCTTCTACAGTGGTGATTTTTCATCTTTGCTCCAGAAGAAGTGCGTCTTAGACATAGTCATGAATTATATATAAATCACATGACAGACTGAGGAGGATAACCATGTATCTGTGTGACCTGGCTAGGTCCTGGCTTATACATTCATGTTTGTATGAGTCTTATTGAAGCCTGAAGGTCATCCAAGGCCAGTTAGCACAATTATAATTACATAAACATAGTCTGTATATCCTCAGCCATACATAAAATTCATATAAGCTCCACTGCTATATATACTTATTGTTTTTGTTATTCATAATTATGTTTAACTTTTTAAGTGACATTTAATAGAAAGTGAAATGGAACAACAGTAAAAATATTTAGGATTTCCTGTAGTAGAACCCATGAATGTCTGTATTGCAGCCCTACACTTACACCTGCTGCCACAGGAATAATAAAATAGCACTTTTATATTTTCTCATTCATTAACTTCTGTCTGTAACCACGGTGCACCTCAACTTAGCATGTTTGCCCTATGTCCAATATACATGATAGAATGGATCTGTTTTGAAATTGTTGACTGACTGCTTCTTCTCTGCATGAGCTCTGGACCTGCAGGTGTTGGGTAAGGTTGCTAACCATCACTCAACATCTCTAAGCAGTGTTGCACTATATAAAGCAAAAAAACACAGCTTTTCCTTTTTGAAATCAAGAATGTGTGCATCCTGTCTGCAAGTGTTCTGTCTGCTTCTTGTTTTAGCCATTAGTCCAGATTTTCTGATGGTAAGCATTGCACAAACAAGACAAGCAAAGCTAATCTTGTTGTAGCCTTGGCAGTAGTTTTCATTGGTTGTCATCCTCAAAAGACAAATATGGGAGTTGAACCCTGATCTACAGGTAGTATATGCTCTAGCTCAACATATTTAGTAGATGTGCTAAATGCACACACGTGATTTACAGATGTCATTGATGCATTGGTTATCAAACAAACACATTACATAACATTTATTGTGTTTATCCATTTCCCATGTTTGCACTAAGTTATGCACCATGCAAATACTGGCATTAGAAATGAAGGAAATAAAAAGAAAATAAATCTATAAAATAAACAACACTACACGATACATGTTAGTAGACATGAAAGATTTTTACACAAGTCTGGATTTGAACTTTCACACCAATGAACCTTCAATACACAATATAGGCATCTTATCCATCTTTGCCACAGAAACAGCTTTGCAGTTGGCAATGAAAATCATTGTGTGTACAAGCAAGTGCAACATCACATATTAACAGGACATATACCATTTGTACATTTCTGAGTTGTCTGTACACATATTAATTTCGGATGTAGTGCAAGTGAGTGATCACACAGCCATTTATGACTATTTTTTGCAGAAATGCAGCTCCCTCTTACCGCTGTATGTTGTTCATTCTTCTATTATCTGAACAGTAATCTGAGACATGCAGTGTATAAGACATGTTTAATCATTCTCCTTAAAATATGTGATAATAATAAATGGCAATAACATCCAGTTTCAACAAATGCAGGGAAGGTTGGATGTTACTGAACAGAAACTGAAATGTGTGCTACTTACATTTAAAACCTTGATACAATTATTTCTACATTTTATAAGTCTACCTGGCTGACACACCCACTGAAGGTATAAGAGTCTGAATTATTTTTGTGTTTTCCTTCTCCCTACAAGAAATCATTCACTGTTGCAATCCATTAGCAACAAACACTGAAGGAGTGCCTTCACTATGTTTATATCTGCTACACAGAGCCAGGAATTTTGGATTCAGCAACTCTAATGACTTCACACCTCATTTGCTTATTCACCATGCTCACAGGTCTGAATCTACACTATAAAAAGAGCACCATGTAGCTAAAGAGCCTGAATATGTGGAGACTAGTTTATGTGGATAACACAGTAGAAGATTACTATTACTTAGGATTTATATGAACACAAGACTACTGATCTTGATCAGGTATGATTGCATTTTTTTGTTATATACTGGCTATGGTTATATGTCACTTAGAAATATATTTTTATATATGCATTAGCAAATATTACTTTTATCTGTATGCACTTCTTCAATGTTTGTTGATGGCATAGGCATTTTTGTCAGAGCATTTTATTTTCTCACATGTACAGCCTTATTAACTTTCATCACAAGTGTTAATGTTACAACTGTTTATCTTTATATCCTTTATTTTTATTTCAGTGAAATGTAAATGTCTTATATTGGCAATGGCAGAGGCGTGTTAGCCTTGTAGTATGGCCCATAGACATCTCTAGAAGAGTGCTGGGTACAGGCAGCGGTGACTGGCAATTGCATAAAAATTAATGTGCTATGCTAAATGTGTACTCGTTTTTGGGACAGTTTCTTTGAAAGCACTTATGATATTTCACTGATATTTTATTCCTTTGTTTGATAGCAAAATGTCATTTGCCTGTTGTTTAGGGGGTGGGGGAGCCAACTTCCATTCACAAACAAAATTGTTTATACAGAGGTTTGCTTTGCTATTGTTATTCCCCTTGTTTTGGATCAAATCTTGCTTTTTGTGTGGCTTTGATGTGTTACAACCACATAAACATTTTTATATTTAAATATCTTGAAAGATTTTTGTTTCTCTATTGTGTAATATTAAAAAAACGACCTATGTGTTATATTTAAGCATGACTTTTATTTATGTGTAGTATCCTCCTTTTGTGTTTTATGTCATGAATCTCTACAACCCCCCCCCCCCCTTCATTAACCTTGAGAATGATGTAATTGTGCAAGCATTTAGGCAACATGGTGCCTTTCTGCTTGAGAGAGGACATGGAGATATGTCTGGAAGAATAAAAATTTGGCAGCAGATAGTAAATGATGTAAATGTTGTTGTGGGATGCAGCAGGACATATGAGCAGGTGTGTCATAGGGCCACTGGCATGGTTTCTTTGGCCTAGAGAAGAGCAGATGCAGGACAGATGGCTATTAGAGGGGCTGCTAGAGATCCACCACTGACATAAAATGAAGAGGTCCTGTCCACTGTAAGGGATCCAGAGAGCTCAGTGGAAAGTGCATAACAGCATGTGATTGATGTTGGTGCTGCTGTTTCATGGAGGACAAGTATGTCCTAGGAGGAGCTTCCAGGTAGGCTTACATATGTCAGTTGTTAAATATTTCTTATATAGTAAAATACTGACAGCAATACTTAAGTTTGTTTAACAATTTTTTTCTGGGGGGGGCGGGGACACTCATAGATTGATACAGTTAACATCACATTCTGGTCCATTACACATGGGCTTGGAGTGGGACTGTCATCCAAGTTTCTGTTAAATGCATTGTTAATAGATATTTAAATGCCCACATTTTTTTTTGCTCTGTGTTACTGTTATTGTGTTGATGGTGTCCTTACATTTTGTTTAACTTCATCCAGAGCCATCCTCCCTAGTAAGTGTGAAGTAATCTGCACTTGGTAAGACAAACATTTTTATTTCACTACTGATGAATAGTTTACAGAAAATATTTGTTTTATCTCTATGTGTGAAGTGGGTGTCAGGACTGTGTGTGTTTTGCTGTACTGTCTGTGATAATGGCAGCAGTGTTTGTTAGCATATATTGAACTGTAGTAGTGCTGCTATTAATTTATTTCCTGAGATAGCAGTTATTATCACAGGTGATCCTGGTAGTGGAAGTCTAGGACTTTTGCCACCTCATGTCAGACTATCAGCAGACTTTGATGATGATGGTGGGAAAACAGAGGGACAGTCAGGGGGTGCAGAGGTTGACTCTGACAATGGAGTTGACATTCAGTCATCCCTTGTAAATCTATCAGACACAGACAGTAGGCACATGCAAACCCATTCCAGTTGAGCCCTCAGATATAGGACAGATGGAGGGTGAGACACTCAGTCAGAGTATTATGGTTACTGCAGCTTCAGTGCCTGGTGACTCTGACACTAGCCAAAGTGAGGGTGAGGTACCATGCAGCAAGGTTGTCATGCTAGGATGAGGTATGCTGCCCATCCTCCACCTGATCGAGGTGTTTCTTTCCATGTCACTCAATGCATGTTTAGTTCCATCATGGATGGGCAGACGTGTTCCAACTGGGCCTCCAAGGAAATGTTTAGAGTTGTAGCTGTGGCAAATGGCTGACATGCGTGACTGCCCGTGTTGTGTTTCTGATTCAATGGATCAGATGAATTTCACGGAATGGGTGATTTCTAATAGGAATGTCTGATGGGAGGAGGACGACATTCATGTGGTCGTAGGCCAGCCACATCATCTGATGGTAGTCAATATGATTGTGCTTTATTATGCGCCCAAAATGGCACTACTTCCACAGTTCCATCAGTGTTTGAGGTGTCCACACTCAGATGTGGCAGGCTATGGGGTTATGGTCCTGGGTGTACTCATGAGGAGAGCTCACATCCAGGTAACAGCAGTGCATCTGGACTTGGGCGTGTATGTGCCTGTGCAAATCCTGGCAGAGCCAGTTCTCATGGGTGGGTACAACAATGATAAATTGCCACCTCTACCATGCATGGCTCACACCTGTCTGACATACCAAGACATAGAGCTGACACAGAGCTTGTCTGTGTTCTTGCAGACAGTCACACACCAATTTCAACTGGAATGCTCATACAGACACACACTCATAGGATTAAAAGTCATTCTGTCTATGTGACCATTTGATACTTTATCCAAATGTCTGCCTGATTGTCTTTGTTACTCACATGCACTCACCTTTCATTTCAGCCTAGGCTCCCCCCACACACATACACACATAAAATACCCTGTGCAAATGATAACTGTGCCACACCCTTATTTTCTATCTTTTGGATTCAGGGATATATAAGTTTTGGGCCTGATGGTCAGGGTGCATATCTGACTTAGTGCTTAGTATATGTGTGTTTATAATGCTGTTTTTCTAATTGTACTACTTTCTTAGATGTTTTTGTAATGTGTAAATGCCTCTCACACTTTTATAGCAGCAAAGCTGGAACAAACCTTAAGTAAAAGTGGAGTAAAGGCTGAACATTTTAAAGAGTTTGATCTTACAAAGTTAGACAACCGATATAATCAAACAGTTTCTGCATCACTATTTTTAAGATTTTTTCTGAGAGTTTTAAAGTCTGAAACTAAAATGTGTCATTAATTTCTAACTTCTCTCTTTTATGATTTGCCAGTACAAACGTATGAGGCCAAACTGAGGACATTTTGTGACAATCAGTTCTTTTGAGAAGTACAAATCTGTGAATATTTGATGGCTGAGGCCTATTATTTGATAGAGGACACATGTATTAACATTAGCCACTGCTGCTGCATGTAGGAGTCATTGCTGTAAAATTCAACCGCATTTTACTTACTTGCATTACCAAGTAATAGTATGCAAGGATATGCCATTCATTTTATTATTACACATTTTTTTAATATTCCAGGTTCAACACTTAACTTGTAAATCCAGAAGTTGCTACAGATTTATTTCAAGGATGACTCTGTCTGATGCTAGGAGTACACAGACATTACATGGGTAGGTAAAGGTTGTGAGCATTGCCTGGCATCAATGTTACTGTATTTATGTGTGTGAGATGAAGGTTTTAGCCACATAGGTGGTGAGTGAATGTGCTATGCATTGCCTTTTGGCAAATGTGAGGGTATATTGAGCATGCCTATGTCTGCCTACACCCACAGCAGCTGCTGGTTCTCCCTCTGACTCTTCACCTGCATGTGGCTATAGTGGCCTTGCCAGTGGTGGTGGGATGTGTGCCCCTTCTCCTTGCTGATTCTGCTGAAGCTGTTTTCTCAGGAGGATGTTATGAAGCATGACAGAGATGGTGAAGATTTCAGTACATGTATTCGGATTGTACAAAAGGACTCTCCCAAATGTATCTAGGCACTGGAACAACAACTTCAGTAGCCCAAACACATGCTCTATGAAATTTCTTGTTTGAGTGTGTAACATCTTATAGCGTTTTTCATTTGGTGTATGTGCATTTCTGATGGACATCATCAGCCACGGTTCCAGTGCATAACCTGCATCTCCCAATAAATGACCCTGTGAGATATCACCCCTAGTAAACATGTCATACAGTTGGGAGTTATGACAGATATGTGAGTCATGGTAACTACCTGAATTGCCAGCACACACATGCAAGATGATTTTCTTAGCATTACACACAGCTTGGCAGTTAATGGAGTGGAAGCCCTTTCTATTTAGGTACACTCTTCCCTGTTTCCCCATTGGTGCCTTGATTTCTTTATGTGTACAGTCTTTGGCACCCAGTACTTTGGGGTAGTGTGCTACAAGGTAGGACTCCTGTATATTTGTGGCCCTGCCCTCAGGTGTATGGGGAAAATATATGTAGTCACTGGCATGTTGGAGCATAGCATTCAGGAATTGATGTAAGATATTGGATGCTGATGCCTGTGACACCCCCAGCATGTCCCCACTAGTCTCTGAAAGGTTTCTGTAGCTAAAATTCTAAGTGCTACACATACCTTTGTCTCCATCGGTGTTGGTTCCCCTTGGATTGCCCTCAGTTTGAGTTGAGGATGACAGAGGTTGTAGAGTTCCTGCAGTCTGTGTCTATCCATCTTGTAGCCCTCTACAATTTCCTCCTCATGCAGACTGTAATAAGTTAAATGGGATCTAAAAACCCTTCTCATTCTTGACCATACTCTATTAGCAGCAGCAGTAGCTTAGACGTCAACTGGTTGAACGTACACATGAATTAAAGCAACAGCTGCCCCTAACATTCTTTCTGTGTAGGCTCCTTTCCATGGCTGTATTCTAATAGGCTTTGGAATTCATAGCGAAAACCAGCATTTAGTCTACACGGTTGCTTTATAGCTTGTTGAATAGCTCCTCCATCTTGGATTGGTTGATTAGCATACAATTCAGCTGCTTATGCTATAATTAACATACCCCAGTGTTTACCATGTTTGTGCGGCTCTATACTCCATGTAGAGCCACATACTGAATCTAAAATGGTGCACTATCATGTATCATGGTGCAGTGTGCACATCCTCTTAATAGATCATGTAGGCTTTATTGAATCTAGCCCATGTATTTACAACTGTCAGGATGGCTGTATTGTGAAATTCTTTACATAACTTTGTTTATGTGCATCATCCTATGACAGAGATTTTTCATACCATACAGATTTCTAATAGGTAATTTTTAATGCACCATTTTTATGCTGCAAACTTTATGGAATCCAGCCCTAAGTCAGTGCTGAGAAATGTGAAAATAAATACATAAATAAATAAATAAATAAAATAAAAATGGTGGAGGGCATATCCTGGTATACTATATAAACTGGCTGAATTACAAAAATGTTGAAAATTGTTTGAACTCCACAATGCTGTAATGAAATAATAGTTTAATAGCATTTGCAAAAAAAAAAAAATATATATATATATACCAATATATGACCTACTAAAACGGCTGTTTACAAATGTGCAAGAACAATGTTTAAAAAAGAGATTAAGATGATAAAATGAGTGAGAGCTAGAAAATTAGTGATCCCATATCAGAGTTCTGATACTCTACAATGTAGGAACCAAACTTGAAAATTAAGCATGATTCCACAAATATGACATTAAAGTGTGAAAATCAGAAAATTACTATTAGACATTATATATAAACTCCTCTGCAACCCCTTATCCCAGATCTGTTAAGTCAGTATTAATGTTGTGCTGATACCATAGTCAGCAAACAGTTCTAAACCTTTGGGCAGTGTTAACAGTCATTTACGCAAATGCATTAAGGCTGTCTGTCATCATCATCATCAGCCCCCTTTTTTCCCATTTTTCTACATAGGGTCAGGTTATCATGTTAACTGTCGCCAACTCTCTCGATTCAGTGTCACACTCCTGCCTTCTTCTACACTCATGCCTGACTGTTGCAGATCTACTTTCACACAATCCATCAATCTCTTTGATGGACATCCTTGCTTCCTCTTACCTTCTTCTTGTCTGTCCCAAATCTTCCTCACCAGATTGTCTTCTGCTTTTCTACACATGTACGCAAACCACCGTAATCTGTTCTCTTTGATCTTTTCTGCAATTGGAGCTACTTTGGCTTCTGCTCTTATGTCATCATTTCTTCGTCTGTCCCACAGTGTGCATCCTACCACCTTTCTCAGGCACTTCATTTCCATCATCTCTAGCTTCTTCAGCTGTTCTGCCTTTACTGCCCAGGTTTCTGTACCATACAGTAGTACTGGTCTCACCACTGTCTTGTATACCTTACTTTTCAGTTTCTTTGGCATTCTTCTGTCATAGACTACACTTGATACTCTATGCTAGTTGGCTGCAGGCCCTGTTATTCTAGTTTTGACCTCTTCATTCAGACTACCCTTCTCCTCAACTACCCCTCCCAGATACTTGAAGCTGTGTACCTGTTCCACTATCTTCCTTTCTATGTCTATTTTCAGCTTCTTCTGATTTCCCCAATTTGCTGCCATTACCACCATCTTATCTGTGCTTAGCTTCATCCCATGTACCTTCAGATTTGCATTTCATTCTCCTATCCTTTGCTGAAGTTCTAGCTCAGAGTCTGCCTGTACTGTCACATCGTCTGCATACAGAAGCTTTGTTGATCTGTCCCCTCCAACCAATCTGCAATGTAGTCCATCACCAGTATGAACAGCAGCAGGCTCAGAGATGAACCCTGATGTACACCCACTCCCACTGGGAACTCCTCTGTGAGGCCGAACACTGTTTATACTTGAGTCATTGGGTCCTTGTACATAGCCTGCACTAATTCTACCAATGTTTGTTGGACTTCAAACCACAGCCGTACTGCCCAGATAAACTTTCTTGGGACCTTGTCATATGCTTTCTCCAAGTCTAGGAATGCCCAGTTGAACTCTCTCCTCATCTTTAGCTTCTTCTCAAGTATCTGTCTCAATGCAAGGCCATCTGTCATGTCCGCAAAGTAACACAGCTGAGCTACAATTCATATAGCAAATTTACATAAATACTTGATGACTTCTAATGAGCCTATGCAAATGTAATGATAATGAGATGCAAATGTGGAATGATGTAGCTTGGCATATGCTAATGAAGTACTCATGACACCACTTGCAATTTGTAGTGGAGGTTTCACACTTTTTTTGCACTGTCCACAGATATGTTATATAAAGGGAAGTCTTGCCAAACCTAGCTCAGTTGCACTGCACAATAATGCTGTCATTTGCTGTTAGTATTGCTATTTCCAGATGTGAATTGCTTGTCTTGGCATGACAAAACTGCTTGGACCCAGTGTCACTTGCCAGCCAAGAAGATGAAAATATAAACAAAGGATAATTCATTATAACTTTGACAATTAGGAAATCCTTGATAGGTTCAAATAGGACAGGGACATTATAAGGGTCTTATTGGGTATGTATGAACCCTATAGAAGTACTGGACAAATGTATAGACTTGTCATACCATGGACACTAAGATATGTGCAGCCCTCACTATACTTGTTACGGAGACCTTACAGAGACAGAAAAGGAACATATTGGGGACCAAACAAGCTTCTGACTTGGTGATACCACAGCAGTTACTAAATGTACTCTTGGCGTGTGTGTATAGGTACTTTTATTTCTCATTGTCACCTCAGGACTGAGCCAGGACTATGCTAGCTTTTTATGGAGTAGCACATAGGTTCATAGGTTCATAGGTTGGTACTAGGCTATCAGCCCTAGGGCCTATACAAGCCTAGCCATAACAATTCCCTGGCTATTTCTTCCCACACTATTTACTTCCCTGGACCACTGTCTAGCAGGGTGACTGATGTGATCCCTGGGGTTAATTTTTTTTTTCCCATCCAATCATCAAGGTTCCATTTGAAAAGGGCCAAAGAGGCACTCTGCTTGACATGTATGGGCAATCTATTCCAGTCTGGGGAGTCTCTGGGTCAGGAACCTATCCCTCCAGCATGTTTTGTTTATTGTGATGACAAGGTCTAGATTCCTGGAGCATGTGGCTCTAAGGGATTGGGATTTCTTTAAGTGTAGCATATCCAACAGCTCTGGGTTTGACATGGCCTTGTATGTTAAGCAGAGATTGCCTCTGAGTAGACAATATGTGACAGAGTATAGCTGGAGTTTTTTAGGGCATCTGCTTTATGCCTCTGATTCTTCTAGTGAGGTATTTCTGTGGCCTTTCCAGTTGTTGCACATGTCTTGAGAGGTACATACCAAATGGGGCGTTGTATTCTCTAATGGGTCTAATGAGGGATGAGTACAGTGGGACAATGACCTCTTTTTTCTGGATGAAAAGCCCTTAGTGATGAGGTGTGCCACACAGAAGGATTTCCTGACTGTGTGGTGATGTGGTTATTAAAGGTGAGACCACTGTCCACCTGTCTCCCTAAGTCTTATCACACTTTCAGTGTTTAGTGTACTGCCACGTATATGGTAATTCATGGGTACATGTTTTTTTCCAAATGGGATAACTATACATTTCTTGGCATTGAGCTTGTGCCCATGTCTCTGGCACCAAGCCTCTGTTTCTGTAAAGTCCTATTGTAGAGTACCACATCATTTGGGGATTCAATAATGGCTCCCAGTTTACAGTTATCTGTGAAATATGTTAGCCAGAGTCCCTTAGTGTTGGCCTGTACTTCAGAGAAGTAGATGCCAAACATGAGCGGTCCCAGGACTGAACCATGAGGTACTCCACTTGTCACTTGTCTGTAGCTGGATTTGGAGTTGGCTACTTTTACAGTCTGGGTTCTATCAGTAAGCCAGCTAGCAACCCATTGGGTGACGTAGGGATTAATGCCCAGCTTAGTAAGTTTATCTATGATTCCAGAGTGGGGGATGGTGTCAAAGGCCTTGGCAAGGTCTAGATAGGCTGTGTGAACCACCTTACGCTTGTCCATGGCTCTGCAGACTGATTCAAAGAAGTCTATCAGGTTCAGGAGACAAGATCGGCCCTTCACGAACCCAAACTGGGTGGGGTACAGTGTTTGAAGGTTGCCAATGTCTTTGTTTATAAGTTCCATGATAATACGCTCCATGGCCTTGCAGATAAGGCTTGTCAGACTGATGGGACAGTAGTTTCCAGGATCCAAGGTGGATCCCAGTTTGTGGAGTGGGATAACTGTAGCTCTGCGCTACTCAGTGGGCACGAAACCTGAGATGAGGCTATGATTAAACATGACACTTAGGTGAGGTGACAGTTCATATTGTAGTTCATGTAGTACACAGTACATGATGTCATCTGTTCCCATGGATGCTGTATTCCTAGCTTTGGTCAGTGCATTTCTTACTTGTGTGACTGTTATTACTGGAATTTGGCAATCTTCTGGTATTGAGATGGGCCATTTAGGGGGTGAGAGGGGGGTGAAGTTGGCACTGAATTGATCTGCCGGGATATTGGCAATATCCTTGGGATCAGAATATTTAATGCCATTCTGTTTTAGCTCAGAGCAGATCTGAACATTGCCATTTAGACTCTTGACATAGTTATAGAATGCCTTGTGGTTGTCTTTGGAATCTTTAGCAATTTTATTTTCATAACTGGCTTTGGAGTATTTTATGAGGGATCTCAGTTTCTTACTGAGGCTGGTAAGGGAGTTTTTTGCATCTTGGGATTTTCCTCTTTTCTGCAACAGTTTCTTCCTTTTGTTGTAAAGTTTGTTTATGGCAGGGGACCACCAGATTGGCTTCCTTTTCTTAGATGAGAGCATCTTGGTTCTATTCAGGATGGCACAATTCATGCATGAATGGACTTGCTCGTACAGTGCCTTAGTGTAGGATTCAGCAGTTGAACTTTCAGTTCTCGTCAGCATGGGTGTCATGAAGTTTGTCACTTCTGACTTGAGTAGCATAAAGTTGGCTTTGGAGAAGTTTTTTATGGAGGTTTCCTTACTGGAGGATGGAGGGTGGGATGTGGATGTTAAGGATGATTAGCTTATGGTTAGACCTGACTAACGAGGGGGTGACCATAGGTGTGGAATATCACTTTCCCATGTTGGTAATGACCAGATCTAGGATATTGGAGCCCCTGGAGGGACTATGGGTTACTTGATCCAGGGCATTGGAATTTATGAATTCCAAGAACCGTTGGGCAAAGGTGTTGGTACACGAGTAGTTTGCCCAGTTAATGGCAGGGTAGTTAAAATCACCCAGTATTAGGGTGTTTTGTTCTATCTTAATATTTTCCAGTATGTTTAGAAAAGCGTAGTGAGAATCTTGGGGCATGGTGGGGGATCTGTAGCAAGCTACAATTTGGATTGCAGTCTTACCTAGTGTTAGCTGCACCTGGAGAATTTCAGATGCATTGTGTTGGGCAACTAGCCTGGTAGTGTGAATATCCTTGGTGAATATTGCCACTCCTCCACCTTTAGTGTTTTGGTCCTGGTTTGGTGGCCAAAAAGTGTGGTAAGAGTTATAGCCTGGTATTGCAGGGGTGCTCTCTGGAGCCGTGAACCAGGTTTCAGTTACTGCACAGATACTGATGTTCTCCATTTTTAGAAGTGCCTCGAGAGAGAGTGCATTTTGAGGTTTAGACGTCTAATATTAAGTAGCATTACCTTCAGATTTTGCCTGCTTGTACCTGTTACGTTGGTAGTTTTGTCTTTTGAACTTTGCCTAAAAAAGGCACTATAGGGCTGGCAAGAGCCTTAGCCAGTAACCTGAATCCCAGGGGTGACAGGTGTAGACCATCTCTGGCAAAGCATTGTGGTCTGTCAATCATGTCATCCCAGGCAGAAATGACATTTCCTCGAGTTATTTGTTGCAATAGATTGCATCCATGTGGCAATTGTGTCCCCTTCTGGTCCACAGGGTGAGTGTTAATACAACAGGAAGGGCTATCATTACATCAACTGCCAGGTAGCATGCGATACATGGAAGTGCATCATCAAACTCTCTGCCCTGAATTACGGCAGTGCTCATGATTCCCAAATATGGAACACTAGCTAACTCTACCACCTCTTCCTGCATAGTAGGATGCCCATTGGTTATTTTATTGGTAAGTGGAAACATTTCTATTTAATATTATATTTAAGCAGATATTCTTGGTAAAATGTATTGCTGAATATTAAAAGACTTTTTCTTTGTTTTGTCTCCACCCTTTTATCTCTCTTTTTATCTTGTTTTTTCATATGATGCTGGATATCCATTGGAGATGCAGAGAACACCTATAACACATCTGTGTTCCAGATCAATATTGTCACTATGAGGGTCTTTGGACTCCTGAAGAGTAATTTCAGATGTCTGTATGGGTCTGTGGATGCCCTTTAGTATGACCCAGCTAATGTGTGCAGGATGTTTGCCACCTGTTGCATTCCGTACAACATGATCATGTCCCAGTCTGGTGGGGAAGTAACCCATGCTGTCAATGCAGCTGTCATTTCAGTACCACTATGACTAATGATAACCAGCCAGCAACAGCAGTAAAGGACCCATATGGCATGTTCATGCACAGCATATGACTGCACAGGTAAAGAGGTGGTGTCTAATCCAGAATTATGGACTATTACTTTCAGGTTAGTGTTTTTCTTGTAAAAAAAAAAAAGACAGAGAGCGTAATTGAAGCATGCAGTGAACTATGTTGTGTGGTGCATATTCTGATGTTGCTGTTCATCTGACATTCTCTCACATCTTCAACAAAAACCCTGCGAACCCAAGCATTTTTGCCTGATTTCTACAAGCTTGGCTGGGTTCGCCTCTTGAGTCCATCGGGAGCACTACAATTTGACTATCTATAGGGTTTGTGTTTTTCATGTGCAGTTTTGCAGATCAGTTGATGGGGGCTGAAGTTGTAGTCATCTGTGGGAAGTTCCAGCCAAGGGCTAATGAAGGTGATTGTCTATCAATTATGGGACTACCGCATTACACAGACGACTTTGTTAGTCTATATATGTGCTTGTCCTTTATAGGTTTGACCGTGCTCAGTTTTGATTTATAGCTTATAACTTTTCCTTTGCTGTTGTGCCTGTGTATATATTTGTTTTTTGCTGAATGGTTAGTAGGGGGCTAACATTGGCATTACAGCTATTGGCCAGTTGTTTTATTCTCTGCCAATAAGACAGAATGTGTATTGACAAGTCTGTCGGTAATTGGTATGAGTTCTTGCTGGCTGATTGGGCATGAGCTTCATCTAATGATAGTCTTTGAGCCAATAATGAATAAGGCATATCTAGGAGTGAGTAAAGATTGGTGCAAGACTTTGTTACTTGATTGGATGTGGGTTCCTTCGGTGAATTGATGCCATTGGAGCATTCCTTGATTCATTTTGTTTTTATGCTTCTGAATTTGTATGTTTTATATTTTTACATTTTGAATGAAGTTTTGTCAAAAAAATTTTAATAAGGAGTTTTTATTGATGAATTGCTTACAAGATACTTATATTTATTTTTATTTGGTAATTTTGAATTAAGAAGTGCCACGTTTGTATTTTTACAACATTGCTGTTTCGCGATCATTGCATTATACTTTTACAGCATCGTTGTTTTGCGATCATTGTATTATATACATTTGTCTTGTAGATCTATATTCTTATTGGAATTACCATTAGAAATGACATATGGTTGTGACATTTCTATGCAATCGCCATGTCTAGTGATAAATGTATGTTTTAACTGAGGATGTTTGCATGTGGTGATCAGTGAGCAGCAGTGTTCTTACTGAACTGGCAATATAGATATATCCCCTTTTTATGGCAGCCCTTATGGACTTGTGCTGGCAACAGGGTGTGGAATTTGTTACTATTTTTGTAATTGTTATAAGCTTTTTCTGAAGTGATCTGTTTGCACCGACTGATACGCTATATCATATATTTTTTGTGAAGAAACAGTGCTATTGGTTAGTTACTCTGTTCAACAACCAATGATGCACCTATATTAATGCCGCCTCATTGGATATGGGCTTTGCGAATGGAGTATTTTCTGATATTTTGTTTGGTCATTAATTCTTTCTTCTACCTATAGGGATTTAATGTTTTAACTACAATCATTGGCTATTAATCAACCAGGATGTAAAAAAAATGAAAAAATTATTGGTTAAGTCTTCTTTTTAAATGGGAAGTAGTAACAAGTTTTATGATCTGATGAAGGCTGAATAGCTAAAAGCGCTCATCTATTGTTTTTTATTATTTTGTGTACTTTAAGTGCTTTTAACACATGTTTGTTTAATAAATAATTTGTTTTATTTGATTGTCTGCTTTGGATACGAGAAGCTTAAGGATTGCATTATTGCCGTGGTGGTGCTCTGAAGTCTTTTTCTTTGCTGTTGCTCTTCTGTCTTCGGCACCTTCAGCAGAGGTTGGAAGTGTTTTTCTCTAAGAATTTCTCTCACATCTTAGCTTTTTATTATTATTTTACAAAACTTACTCACACTATTGTTTGTTAAAGTCATGCCTAAGTAATCATTGACTCCTGTTCAGTGATGCCGTAATGCATCATATAAATAATAATCATAATTTAATCTGTTATGATGAATACTTTCTGCTATAGTGCTTAACTTAAGTATGGAAGTACTGAATGGTCTTAACTTTTCAATATTTTATGAGCTAATACACTGTAATTTAACAAAAATATATTATACTGTTTTTTTTTACATTATGCCATTTCTTCTCACATTTTCTTTACTGTGGTGCTGCACAGCAGATTATTTTATTGTCATACACAATAATTTGTGACTTCAGAGACATAAAAATATCATTTGTGTAGTCTAGAGAGTTAAGTGGCAGCAGTCTAAGTTTACATGGCAGGATACTCATTTTAATCTGTGATTCTCTTATTATATTTCTCTCAAATATGTTTGTGCATTAACCCTTTTATGTTGCAGGTATCTGCCAACTGTAGCAATGCTAATGTATGACTTCAATAATATGTTATTTCTTACATGCTTTTTTCCACCTTTCCTTGATGGTTTATGTAGTAGCATTAGAGGAATGAAATGCATACATTTGCAAAGCTAGAACCCCACCCCACAGACACACATTTTTTTATATCTAATTCCCCTTAAATTTAAACATTCAGTTGTGTCTTTGAAGGTTAAAGTGTAAGTTGCAGAGTTGTCAGACATGATTCACAGTAGCTCAAGATCAAATGAATAATTTCATCTCCAAAAGATAGGCTAGGTGTCAACACAAGTGATTTTGAATTGGGACTACTATAGAAACTGTATGGTGAGTTTGTCTGATGTTGTGACTTACTTGATGCAGGATGCAGACACTAATCCAACAGTGCTCCATGACCATGACCTCAAATGAGAGGTTCTGCTAGGTGTACATGAACACTGACATGGCCTGCATTAGATCTGTTGTGTTTGTTCACCTAGACTATTTACAGTATTTTCCTGAGAAGCAATCATATGATCGCCTCCATGGGTCTGGACAGTACCCCATCCTGTCCCCTTTGCAAGACTGACTCCAGCTTGAGTCTGGTTTCTAACTAATGTAAGAATGGAGGCAGCCATTGATGCTTGGTGTGCCACCATACTACGCATCAGTGCTATTATAGCAATATACCTATTTCCGAGTAGTGCTAGAAATCCTCACACATACCCTGGAGGACTCTGATCATTCCCAGCTGACTCTCTGTGGCAATGCTCTAAGCCCTAACAATGTCATGGCATATTTACTGTAGCCAATGCTTTAAGTGTTTCTTGGAGTAGCTGTAACAAAGTCCTGTATCTGTCTCAAATTTGTAAAGATGTCTTTGTGAAAACTGTTGCCTCTGAATGTCTGTCATTATTGTGAAAGTGTCATACTGGGTTTGGAGGGGTCTACTTCATAACACTGAAATTTCATAATGTTGAATTTCAAAACACTGATACCATAACATCGAAAATTCAAAAAGCTGAAAACTCAAAACATTGAAAGCTCAGAACACTGAAAGTGTGCTCCCCCCCCCCCCGTAAATTAAATATACCAACTCCAAGATTGCACTACAGTGGAAAAAAGTTAATTTCCTAACCTCAGTCTATGGTGATTGTGATAAAGTGACAAACATAGTAGAAAGTGTGTTTGTTAGTTAGGTGTTGTTATAGGTGGAGAGGATGTTATTTACATATGCATTGTAGTTTTCAATATTATGAAGCACACTTTCAATGTTCTGAGTTTTCAATGTTTTAGGTTTTAGATGTTTTGGTCTCAATGTTATGAAATTTAGCATTATGAAATTTCAATGTTATGAAGTAGACCCGTTTGGAGATACTGGTATACAAGTGTTTGGTTGTTTCTCCTGCACAAGGATGAATGTAATGACATCATGTGCATGACTTTGTGAAGCACTGTCACTTCCTGCAGTTACTAACATGCTGTGGGGTATGACATCCTGCTATTAAGCTTGGAGATTGCCTGCCACTTTCCTCTGGCTGACCTCATAAATATAACTATGTTATCGTGATTATCATCATCATCAACAACAACGCCCACTGTGCTGCTAATATCCTCCAAATGTATCATTATAGTTGAAGTGCTTGCTTCTGATGCTGACCTTGTAAAAAAGATTTGAAAACATTACTAATAATGAAATAGCATACACTACTGTATGCTTATAAAGGGCTGAGTGGAACACTTACCATGCAAACTGCTTTCATTGCCATTTGATACTGATATACAAACTTCACCCATGAATAGCTATTGTCATGTGTTTAATGTGATGATTCCTTGTCAGCATTTCATTTTCTATATAAATATATGTTACTGTTGTTAAACCAGCCCTCATGTGTAGACAAGTGTTGCTACCGCTGACATTAGTAAGATGGGGTAGTGTCCACACCACCTCTGATTATTTCAGTGCCACCATATTCTATTGTATGTCATAGTCATCCCCAAGGACTGAGAGACGGTATTGCTCCTCTGATGTTAACTGGACAGCTGTCAGAGGACCCCCCCCTCCCATATAGTGGTATGGGAAATTACATTCTTCCTGGCTTTGATTCTCGCACATCTTACTATATCACTTGATATTCTCTCGCACTGTGCTAATGCTCAGTCTCTGCCACCCACTGCTCTGATACTAAGAATCACTTGATTCAAGCTTTGGTCATCTCAGCTTGTTTGGCCATCCCTCTTTACCAAACAGAAGTTTCCCACATGTGCTAAGGGCTGACATGAGGATGCAATTTCGCTCAAGGTTGAACATCATTGCTGTATGTTAAAAAAGGGGGCCACAGTCACATAGAGAAAAGTTTTTGAAGTAACCAGTTTTTAAACTACAAAAAGCTGGCCAAGTGTGCATGGCACCCTCATAAAAATGTTACCTAACACAAACTGTATAATTATATGTAGATGTCTCAGTCTATACAAGTAAAAATGTGCTGTATTTCTTCCAGGCCATTTAGGTCATTAAAACAATTGTTTTTCTTCCATGGCATTTAGGCCATTAAAGCAATTTTTTTTTTATTAATCCTTTTCCTATGCTCTACCTTTGTCATTTGTTCATAATGCTGTCATTTTTATTCATTAGTGTCACTCAGAAATCTCCCAATAAATGCACGTGCATTTTAACGCAACAAAATAACTTTACCATTGCAGAACTTCACAATTAAATGATTGCATTTCTACCATGTATGCACAGTCACTAAATGATTGCAAAGTAATGATTATTCTCAGTGATCCACTGCTGCTTAGGGTGTTTCAAAAAATTGTTTTTCTCTAATCATTTTGCATAGGTTTCTAAAATATGAGGTTTGGTGAGTTATGTATGTATGCAAAAATTAGAATCGTCTGACTTCTTTAAGTGACAGCTCACAGCATGTAAACAAATCAGTTTCCAGTACCACTAATTGCATTCCAGTGTTGCATTTATCTATCTCCAGTCAGTTTTACTTGAGCTTCTATAGCCTCCTGCAGCCTACTTTACTTATTTAAAGCCTTGTGCACTATTTAAATCTATTTTCATTGTTCAAAATTCTACGTTGTTTCCCGTTTACACTGTGCAGAGTGAAACATTGCATTTAATTACTTTTTGATGATTTATCAATTCATATAGTTTCTACACATGTGGCTGGCAGTGTTAATATTAATTGATAGAGCCCAGTCCCCCTAATGGTGAACAATGAGCTCAGTGAGAAAGTCAACCAGAGCTGCTACTGATGTCTGGCTTGTTGGCCAGCAGTTACCTGCCCTTAATATCTCAACTTGCTCAAATGCAGCTTCCAACCAAGAGTCACGTTTTACGCAGACTGCTCTATGATCTTAAAACAAACAAGTTAACTCTTTCAGTGAGTTGTTCAAATGCTGTTGATGAAGTTCTGCAGTTACGTCAGTTAGCTAGCATACTTACAACGAAGAAGCTGAATGCAGTGGCAAAACTCAAAAGTCTGTATGAGAAGCATTCTAGAATCAGGAAGAATAAGAAGCACCAGTCAGATACAGTCTCAGTTAGAAACAGATTTTAGCAATGCACTTTTGAAGCTTTTTGATGTGGGGCATGCTGATGCAGAATTATT
The DNA here is from genome assembly GCF_019279795.1 of Protopterus annectens. Lineage (NCBI taxonomy): Eukaryota > Metazoa > Chordata > Ceratodontiformes > Protopteridae > Protopterus > Protopterus annectens. The sequence continues at coordinate 1,042,785,988 of NC_056731.1, forward strand.
GATAAAGACTCAAGAAGACTGGGATATTCTACATGATCAACGTACAGACAGAAAAATGATAATTGGTGGGGAGGAATTTGTATTCAAAAAACAAATGGACAGAAAGGAAAAACGATTACAGGAAGAATGAAACATAAAGATAAAGAAAAGCTGAAAGAAACAGTCAGAGAAGCTGGAGAGCTGACAGAGGCAGAAGGCTGTAATCAACATGAAAATGATGATGAAGGTGATGCAGCAGCAAACATGTCAAAATACCACCAGAATTTAGTAATTGGTAGGCAGCCTGTCAAAGAAGTGAGCACAGTAGATACAAGATCACTTGAATCTGTATCCAAAAAATGACGACTGATGGATGATCCTCTTTTTGTTGCCAGCTTAGACTGCACAAGAATAACTTCTCATTAAGCAATGCATATTGTTTCACCGGCACGGCAAGCAGCTGGCATTGACATAAATGATCTGGTCATGTCCACAAGTTCTATACACAGAACAAGGCAAGCTGCATGAAAATCCTTTGCTGAGAATATAAAGAAGCAGTTTCGACTATCAACACCCCTTGTAGCACATTTTGATGGGAAGCTGTTATCTCAAGGTAATGGAGAATTTGCTGATTACATGCCAATTGTTGTTACAGGTCAAAATACTGAATAACGGCTGGACATATCCCAACTTCCATCAAGCACTGGTGAACTGATGGGACAAGCAGTGGTACAGACACTGCATAGCTGGCCAGGTGTTCCAGAATGGCTTGCCAGTTTGTGCTTCGATACTTCCAATGCTAATACTTGTGTGCACACAGGTGCCATCAAAGTCATTCATCGAGCATTTGAGAAATTACCCTTGTTTTTACTATGCAGACATCACATTTTAGAAATTATTTCTACACCAGTGTTTGATATGTTCTTCCCATCTTCAGGACCACAAATAGCAGTTTTTAAAAGATTTAAAGAATACTGGAAACTTCTTGACTTGAATGCATATGCACCACTGGTTAAGGAAACTGGAGGTAATGGATGCCTGTTAGACTGTGAGAAACACTGACTAGCTGAGAAGAGAAGTGAGGTTGTTGCACTAAGATGAGTCAAGCTGACGTGTGAAACACAACCTCATAATGACTAACTTGAATTTCTCAAGCTGTCACTGCTCATCCTCGATGACAAACCACAAGGTGAAGCATTTGCTTTCAGTCCACCTGGTGCATACCATCATGACAGATGGATGGCAAAAGGCATATACTGCCTTAAAATCTACTCCTTATGGGAGCAGTTTCGATTAACTGCACATGAAATTCAGTCTTTTTGCTGAATCTGCCTCTTCACAGTGACAGTGTACGTTAAGACATGGTTTTCAGCTACTGACACTTGCAATGCTCCACTCAATGATCTTTGCCTGTTGCAGACACTGGACTTGTTTACAGCCATAAACAACCAGATGGCTCAAGTTGCTCTGCTAAACTTCAAGGGACACCTTCGGTATTTGAACGAAGATATCATAGCACTGTCCTTGTTTTCAGATCAAGTGTGGAATGAAGAGAAACAGCACATTATTGAAGCCTTGAAAAAGCCACCCAGTAACGAAGATCTAAAAAGAGTCAATGTAAAAGCTGTTGCCAGTTTCCAGGGCATGACCTTATCTGACGTCACAACAGAATGATCAATGAATCTGTTCACTGCTGCCAACAGAAACCCATCTTTCCTAACAGGTGATCCTGCAGCATGGAGTTACATGCCTGAGTTTATCATTGTGAAACAAACTGTTACAGCTTTGCAAGTTGTTAATGACTGGCTGAACGAGCAGTCAAATTAGCAACTGACTTCTGTCAAGTGCCGACTCACAACAAGGAACAGTCAAAGCTTGTATATCAGATCATTGAACATCATCGACAGAAAGTCACAGAACCACTAAAAAGACACTATAGTACTATAAATAAACTGATGTAAACTTGAGCTTACTACCTATGAATGTTGTTAATTTTTACTAGACTTATTTTTTCCTAAACTGTTTGACATTTGTGTTGCTCAGAATTACAAACAGACATTTCAGATGCAGCATGTAACTGACATTTGCCATTTGTGCACTGATTTGTGGATATATTTTATTTCTATTGGTGCAATTTGGAAAAAAATATAAAAATCTCAGAATTAAACTGCACTGAGCTGTCACTTAACTTAAGAGTTTAAGGCTTTAAATTTTACATGGTTATTTGTTCTACCAGTCCTCAAAAAATCAGGGGGGTATGTGAACAGAAAATCAAAAAAAAAATGTGTTTGCATATATACTTGAAACACCCTACTGCTGCTGTACTGAAATCCAACTTCTAAATTATAGTAGTTCCAGTAATCATTCAGTGCCAGCATAATATGCCATCATATATATAAAAGTAACACTTTTTAACATTAACTCACTAATTCTACATATTTATGTGGCTCTTATTAACTCATTCACTCAGGAGCAACTCAGAAAATGATGTCTGTTTACTTCCGCCATAGGAACAATAGTGCATCTTGAGCTTATTTTCAGCTAATCCATTTGTAATACCATACAGAAAACAAATGTTCATAACTCTAACCATAAGAACTAGACTAAACATGTAAACGTGAAAGTTGTTCAGCAGACAGTGACCTTTCCAACAGTGTAAACATTGGTAGTGTGTATCTAAGTCATTATTAAATATTTGCTAAGGAATGCTGACATGCATATTTTTTACCTTTTTGGTAAAACAAATCACAATATTTTGTATAAACCCAGCGATACGATACACCACTAAATTTGCTTATCCACTCACAACTGTCAGCCAAAGATCCTTAGTAGGGGTTGAATAAACTTCTGCACACCAAAAGGTAGATTGAAAGCAGTTTAATCAGTATAATCCACAATAACATTAAGCACTTTCACTCACTTATCGTGAGCTTCTTCAGAACGTTTAAACAGCTGTTTTAGAACGTTTAAATATGCATTAATGGCGCCAAAAAAATCAGCTCCTTAAAGCTGACATGTCCTAAGTTATATATACTACTCAAATCTAATACAATAATAACTTACCTAAAATACTAACTGCAATTTAAAACGAAACATAATCTGTACAATGTGATGCACCATATCTAAATATTGCTAAAAAATAATATTATACTCATAAAATATGTTAATGTCATATACATTGTCAAATCCTTATTTCTATTAAGGGTTTGACAGAAATGTGTTCATTTAAACCTGGTGGTGTCGCTGCATCAGTCAGCAACTGCCACCATACCTCTTTATATGCTGATACATTTTTAATGTTGCCTCCCTGGGATTAATACCCACATTCTCCAGGATGGCAAACTTGAAGTAATGTTTGTCTCCTTGACTGTCAATATGTTTGAATAACACATTGTTCTGATCTTTGGTTCTGATACTATATAAGTGAGAGTAATTTCTTTTCCTAAAATTTCTTTCTGTTTTCCCTATATAGTATGCTGAGCATACCATACATATGGCTAGGTATATGACAAATTTAGTATTACAATTGCCCTGTCTAAAACGAATTTTCGTCTTATTAATGTTCAGTATTATGCCTGTATCTTCACATATAGCGAAGCACTGATTACAAGCACCACACCTCATAGTGTGTGTGATCCTCTCTACTATTTTTACTTCCAACCCTCTTTCCAACAGAGTTTTCAAATTGCTGCCCATTTTATAAACAAATGCTGGTTTAGGGCCCAATATTTCCAACTTTTCCTAATCTGTCAGTAATACGTGCCAATTTCTACAAAGGATTTCCTTAATTTGATTAATATGTGGGCCATATTCCAAGATACAAGCTCTATTAAATACTTTATTATTACTTTCTTCCTTCCTTCTGTCACTATTTTTTTGTACTTCATTATATTTAGCTCCTAATAAAGGGATATATTTTTTCCCCTTTCACTAATTACATATTCGGTAACATCTCTCATCAATTGGGTATCATATCCCCTGTCTCTAAATAACACAAATATATCTAACTTCTTCCATCATATCATTATAGTTAGATGTCATTCTCAAGGCTCTGATACATTGCCCCTTAAATATGTTATACATAAGTTTTCTTGGATGACTACTGTTGTATTCAACATACGAATTAGAAAAAGTATTCTTTCTGTGTATCACTGACTTGAAGCCTGTTCCGTCTTTAGTGATGTACATATCTAAATATGCCATCCCTAAGGTACTGCTTACATATGTGAATTTCAAAAATTCACTACTACTATTTAAATATTCCATGAAGGTGTTAAAAGAATCCTGGTCACCTTCCCATAGAATATAAATGTCATCTAGGAACCAGGAGTAGTACTTTATATTATTGTAATAATTGCTTTTCAATACTTTTTCCTCTTCCCAGTCAAACATGACAAGATTTGCAAAAATGGGGGCACACGCTGCCCCCATAGCTACTCCTTTAGTTTGTCTAAACAGTTCCCTTTCATAGTAAATATAGTTATGGTCCAATACTATAGACATTAGTTCTATCGTCAGACAAATCCTGTCCCAATCTAGAGAGCTGTGTTTCCTAATACTTTTGGTAAAAACCTCCATTCCTTCATCCCTAGGTATACATGAAAATAAATCAATCACATCAATAGATGTGAATATCAAATCTTTATTCCAAATATCTACTGGGTAATTCATTAAAAATTCCCAGGAATCTTTTACATATGTGGAATGTTACTATAAATATGTTTGAACATAGAATCCATTGCTACTCCTAATGGAAATGTCTTGGATTTACTACCAGATATTATTGGTCTGAATGGTGGATCACTGACATCCTTATGGACTTTAGGTATACCTACAAGGGTTGCCAATGTAGGATGTTCAACTTTTAAAAAGTTGTATAAATCCTCAGTTATCAATCTGTCCAATAAAAATTCTTCAATATGTAAATCTATTCGCCTGTAAACAATATTGATCTCATTCAAAGATACTATGTCGTAATTGCCTGAACCACGAAGAATATCATGCATTTTAGTTCTGTATTTTAAAGCATCATAAATCACTATGCCTCTGCCTTTGTCAGATTTCATAACCCGTATACTGTTGTCTGTTCTAAGCTTTTTCAAAAATTCTGCTTCTTCCACAGTTAAGTTGTATTTTAACTTCTTCCTTGTACTTCGGTTGTTAAACTGATAGATTTGCTGCGTTACCATCCTATCATATAACTGTACATTAGAGTTCATCACAGGCATAAAACTACTTTTCTTTTTTAAGATATTTTTGTTCAGCTGGCTGTTTTCCTCTTTGTCTTCAAACATCAATGCTAGATTTAAATTCCTTATGTACATTTTGAATTCACTCAAACAATCAACTATTCGAAAACGGGTTGTGGGTATAAATTTCATTCCCTTAGACAATAGGCTGAAGTGTGCTTTGTCCAAACTGGGTGAGTGTAGTTAAATATTTTGAATTGTCTGTAACTTGATGTAACACCTTCCTTGACAATATTGAAGTCACTTTCTAAGGCATCTGTGTATTTGTTAAATGTTCTTACTAAGTTCTCACTTCCCAGTTGCGCTGGTGTTGTACGCCTTTCTTCTTCCATCCCCCCCTTCCCCAATTGGTAGTGTGGTGGGTGTTGTGCCCCTGATGAAAATTTCCAAAATCGCCCTTTCTTAAATGATTGGAATAATGTTGGGAACTTCCAAACTTGTGTGTCCATGTGAAAATCTTCCTTCCGTGACCCCCCCCCCCCCATTGATACACTAAACCTTTGTTGTACTGTTCAGTGTCTCTAATAACTTTCTTACTTTTTTTGTCAAAGGCCTTTTTGGTTTTGGATTCAGCTAATTCAAATTGCTTAAAGTAAAGTTTCTCCCAATTCTCAAACATTAAGTCATTGAGAATGACTTCATTTATCTGTTCCACCTCGTTAATAATTTTGCATAATTTTTCATCATTCATCTTCATATATTGCACTCCAAATGTATCAAATAATTTGTTTAATTCTAATTTTACTTCACTAGTTGGTTCAATCCCCATAGGTGTCTTGAAAAACCGTAAACCTACGGGTACTATATTCATATTAATACAATGTGACAAATAAGCATTGTCAAGCTTAATAGCATTAATAACATTCAATTTTTTCCCAAACAAGAAAATCAAGGGCTGGATTCACGATGGCTTGCATGGAGTCTAAGAGTAGAGTAAGACTCAATGCAGCCATCATGTCTGACGAGCGATCCAGGAACAGCCTGTAGGGTCGTGTAAGAGAGCTCTTAAAACGACTCTTACACGGACAGGGCCGGGACATGCAAATTACCTCAATTGCAGCTGAAAGGCATGCAAATGAGGTAGATTTGTGATCCAGGAAACCCAAACCTGTCCGAGTAAGAGTAGTGTTATCTGCAGAAATGTATTCAGTTGACAACTGAGTACCATTCTGCAAATAGAAAAACGGAGCTGTGACAGCTCCAAATAAAGGTTGCATCCAGTAGAGGAAGCATGCCAATAGCCAAATATACGGCCATTGGCAATGTTACCCGATGCAAAATGAAAAAAAAGTAATTTAATTTTTTTTCCGATTTTCCGTGTTTAAGCGCAGCGTTGCGGAAATGGGCTGCGCTCTAAAAACCAGAAAAATAAAAATTAAAACCCACAAATGTGGATTGTATGGGGATTTGTATTGTACAATGCAAGGCAATGGCAGGCTGAAGACAACATGGCTACCGAGTAGGGGTTGCTAAAGGGGGAACCCAGTCTAAGAGATGTAACCAAGCATTAGTAGGCAATCCTATGCAAATGAGTGTAAGGATAGTGAATCCCAAGTCTACATAGCAAATGAGCACAGTCAGTGGAGTGTAAGACTAGGATAAGGGGAGTAACAGAGTAGGATATAGGTGACATCAGGAGGGGGTATGTATGAAAGAAGATAATCTCATTGGAGCAGAGTGTCATGTGTTAGCTGTCATTTGCTTATCACTGGAAGAGGTGTGTCATCAGGTATCCTAGCTAAAGTCAAGAAATAGAAGGTGCACACTGTGGGTATCACCAAAGTTTCTTGAAAAATGCTTGCAACGTGCATGTGTGTGCACCTGTAAACCCGAGTAAGACAGTGTGCACATGTGGAAGCGTCAGTGCATGCGTTTAAGCCAGAGTAAACATGTATAAGGCACTTTAAAGTCTTGTAAGCACCTCTGCGCTTGTGTGCACGTGTTTAGGCAGGAATTAGCTAGTGCAAGTCCGTCTCAGCCTGTGTGCGTGCATGTTAGCACGTGTACATGCGTCTGTGCTAGTGTGCGTGGCGCTGCCCCCTGAGGAAGTGGAAAGGGAAAAGGAAGCACAACAAACAATAGGAAGTTAACCAGGGAGAGTCAGCAGAGCTAGCAGATGGAAATAATCAGGATCAGGCAATTACACAGGCAGTAAACCAGCCCAGCCCAGCCCAGCACTTAAAACTCTGCAAACAACTTTCACCTTGTATTGCTCAGAGACACTGCAGCACTGCAGTAAGCTAAGAGAAGTGAATACTGAAAAGGCTTAACTGAGACAAAGAAATGTTTGGGGCTGCCATTGCTGTCATAAACCAACATATGCAACATGCTGAGGGTGGTGACAATGGGAATGCTGCCAACCAACCCCCAGTGAGGAGACAGGGAAGAGTGTACAGGCCCAGGGTAACCTACCAGGGGCTACATGAGCTGGAGATTGTGGAGCGCTATAGAGTGGACAGAGACCTCATGCAGCAAATTGTTGAGCTGTGCAGGCCACGCCTCACACACAGAACCAACAGAGGGGAACCCATTCCAGTGGAAACCAAGGTATGTGTTGGCCTACGAATACTAGCAACAGGTACCTTCCAGAGACCAACTGGTGATATGATGGGGATATCACAGGCATCAGCATCCAGGGAACTGCACCAGTTTCTGGATGCCATGTCAGCACATGTCGGTGATCATGTACATTTCCCCAATTCCCGTGAGGTATTGGCCAGCAATGTGCATCTCTTCCAGCAAATAGTGGAATATCCTGAGGTAGTGGGTGCAATAGACTGCACGCACATACGCATCAAAGCACCAGCCGGTGAGCGGGGTAGGGTCTACTTCAACCACAAGGGCTTCCCCTCCATCAACCACCAGGTCATGTCTGATGCCCAGGGCATAATACTGAATGTGTGCGCTGGCTGCCCTGAAAGCTACCATGATTCCCATATCTGGCATCTGACGCAGCTGTACCAGACATTTGCCAATGGGGACATCCCACATGGTCACCTTAGTGGGGGATGCTGGCTATGCACTGGAGCCATGGCTGATGACACCCATCAGAAACACACACACACCTGAACAGGAACGCCATAATGAGGCACACGCACAAACACAAAATGTAATCAAGCGTGTGTTTGGGCTGCTCAAGTCACGGTTCCGGTGCTTGGACACATCTGGTGGAGCCTTGCAGTACACTCCAACTACATGTACCCAAATTGTCATGGTATGTGCTATGCTACATAATATTATCCTGCGAAAACAGCTGCAGCAGGACCAGCATGGGCCTGGCCCAAACAGCCCCCCACCATTGCCAAGGTCATCATAGGCAGAGCATGACTCAGAGGAGGAACAACCTGAGCCTGCCCCAGTAGGCAGGAGGAGGCATGCCAAGTATGCTTTGGCCTTGGCAAAGAGGCAATGCATAGCACATACAATGGCACAGTAGGAACCCTGGAAATGATACCTCTCTCTGACCCGCACATATAGTAAAAGGTATGCCTAAGTTGACACTACCTGCTTCAAACATGTATAGGGAGTGTAGTATGTGCATCCGACATAGGCAGCCCTGCAGCACCACATGAGGCATGATTGCCATGTGTCAAGCAATTTAAGGTAGTGCTAAACAACATTTACCACCATGTAGTATATGAAAACAGAATACACACACCGACTAGTACAACTGTGGTCAGTGTCGACTAATATTGGGCAATGTCCAGCAAAGTTGGTGAATATACAGCAATGTCGGGCAAGCCTGGTCTAAGTAGGGCATAGCAGAATAAAAGCCAACATGCTCATATTTGATTAACTGGCCCTTAAGCAGTCTGGAAATATAAAGCAGTGATGGGCCTCGAACCCAGGATACTGTGCACCATAGTTAAAGTACTGAACCACTAAACCATGACAGCATTGCACTGTTCAGCCAGTATGAAGGAATGTTGATAAGTCTATGCAAAGTATCTCATGGAAACCCTGCAGGCACAGCATAATCCCTGTTGAGTTATGACACAAATGTGAGTCCTGCAGTAAGAACAGAACATGACTTCCAGCACACACAGTATAAATGTTAATATCGGTCATGTTCACACACATCCACAAATGTAGTGGACTTCAGATTGCAACATACTGAAAGGTCACACTGGGCATGCTCACACACTTGGATAAATGAGACATATGTCAGGCAACAAAACATGGAAAGCCTGATCTGGGCATGCTCACACACTTAGGCCATGTCTGACTACAGCAGTGGGCCACACATCTGGCAGTTGCATGTGTTAACCCAGGAACCTCTCACTATCCAGCAATCCACCCTGTGCACACAGTTACATGACAACAGACACTTATATAATATAGTGGAACCCTGTCATGATCAAACATGTTCCACAGATACCCAAGTTGTTCATAGAAACTGGGAAAGCAAAGATGATAAAGACCTGCAAACAGTATCAGCAGTAAATATTGTACATCCCGAGCAGAAGCATAGGTTCAGAGGTAGATAGTAGGCTATCTGCCCTAGGGTATGTACAAGCCTAGCCAGAGTGTGTTTGGCTTTTGCAACCCTGTCAGAGTACTACACTGTGCCAGTGAATAGTAGGTCACACAAGATAGCCCATGTACATTTAGGCTACTGTGCCTCTTTCTAGCAGGGACACAGAAGAGATCCCAGGGGTGAATATGCGATTTCCCATCCATGTGTCCAGATTTGGCTTGAGGGTCAGCGAGGGGATATGTCTAATATGAATTGGGATTCTATTTCAGAGTGAGGGGAGCCTCTGGGAAATGAATCTGTCCCTCCAGCATGTCCTTTTTATTCCTGTGTTGAGGTTTATGTCCCTGGAGTGTGTATCTCTAAGGGACTTGGATTTTTGAGGTGGAACATGTCCATTAATTCGGGCTTTGACATGGCTTTGTATGTCAGGCATAGATTGCCTCTGAGTAGGTGGTAAGCAACTGAGTAGAGCTGGAGTTTCCTTAGGTGAGCTGCATATGACATCTGTTTGTAGCCCATGACCCTCTTGGAGAGGTACTTTTGGGTCTCTCCAGGTGCTGCAGGTGTTGGGTAAGGTACATCCCAAAAGGGTCATTGTATTCAAGTATGGTGCTGATGACTGATGAGTAGAGGGGCACAATGACCTCACTTGATGTAGATGCGAACCCGTTCGTGATAAGGTGGCATATATAGAAGGTGTTTGTAACCACTTTGGCAATGTGATTATCAAAGGAGAGATTACTATCTACATTGGTCCACAAATCTCAAGTTACTACTTCTGTACTTAATGGATTACCACTTATGTGGTAATTTGTGTGCACCTTGTTTTTCACAAAGGGGATGACTATGCACTTTATAGCATGTAGTTCGAGCTTTATGCTCTGACAGCAAACATCCATCTCTGTGAGACCCTTCTGGAGGATGCTTGTGTTAGCTGGAGAGTCGATTATGGACCCCAGTTTGCAGTAATCTGCGAACCTTGTCAGCCATAATGCCCCTGTGTTAGCCTGAACCTCAGAGAAGTATATACCGAACCAGAGAGGTCCCAGAACTGAGCCCTGTGGGATGCCACGTGTAACTGGTTTGTATTTGGACATGGCACCTGTGATTCTGACAATGTGGGTTCTATCCCTGAGCCAGTTTGCAACCCATCTTGTGATATAGGGGTTGATATTTAAGCTGTTAAGCTTATGTATGATATCCGAGTGGGGTATTGTGTTGAACGTTTTTGCCAGGTCCATGTAGGCTGTGTGGACTACCTTGCCCTCATCCATAGCTTTGGTAACTGTTTCAAAGAAATCAACTAGGTTTAAGAGGCAAGATCTGCCCTTAACAAAGCCAAATTGGGTAGGGTCCAGTGTCTGGAGGCTCCCAATGTCTTTGTTTATGAGTTCCATGATAATACGCTCCATAGCTGTAAAGACCAGACTAGTCAGGCTTATGGGGTGATAGTTCCCAGGGTCTGTTGTGGCACCACCTTTGTGGAGTGGAACCACTGTAGCTGTATGCCATTATTTGGGTACATATCCTGTAGTAAGGCTAAGTTTGAACAGTGACTTAATGTGAGGGTTCAGTTCTTCCTGGAGCTTGTGTAAGACACAGCCTGGGATACCGTCCGGTCCCATAGCTGCTGTGTTTTCTGCTTTGGCGAGGGCAGCTTTCACCTGTGCATCTGTGATGTCAGGGAGGTTACATTCAGTTGGGATAGGCATTTGTTCCTTTGTGGGTGAAGGGGGGAGAGGTTTGTGCTGAATCTGTCTGCCAGGATGTTGGCTGTCTGTAGCTTTGGTATATTTTGTACCATTATGCAACAATTCAGAGCATATCTGGGAGTTTCCACCCATATTATGGACATAACTAAAGAAGGACCTGTGATTATCTTTAGTGTCTAGGGCAATTTCCCTTTGGAAACTGGCCTTTGATGATTTTGAGGTATTGAAGTTTCTTGCTAATACTGATCAGAGATGGCTTCCATTTGTGGGATTTTGCTCTGTCATGTAGTAGCTTCCTCCTTCTGTTGTGTATCTTATTTGTGGCCGGGTTCTACTAAACAGACCTCCTGTTTTTGGAGGAGTGAGGCTTCGTTTTATTTGGGATAGCACAATCCATGCATTCCTGCAGGTGCTCATACAATGCATTTGTAAAGGATTCTGCGGATTGGCCTGTTATCCTCTGGCCTGTGGGCTTTGAAGGATTCCTTCTCAGTCTTGAGAAGTGCAAAGTTGGCGTTTGAGAAATTCTATACAGTGATTTCCTTGGCTGGGGGTGGGGACGGGATATGGATGTCCATGTAAATTTGTTAATGGTCTGATCTTACCAATGAGGGGGTTACCTCTGGTGTGGAACAATAAAGTCCCCATGTTGGTGATGACCAGGTCCAATATGTTGTTCCCTCTTGTGGGAGTGGTGATCAGTTGTTCCATTGCATTACAGTTTATAACTTCAAGGAACCGTCGGGCGATTGTGTTTGGGCATGAGTAGTTGGTGCAGTCAATGTTTGGGTAGTTGAAGTCACCCAGTAACATAGTTGTAGGAGAGACCTTGATATTCTCCAGTGTTCTCAGGAATGCCAAGTGGGGTTCCTGTAATAGGGAGGGTGTTCTGTAGCAGGCTACAAACTGAAATGCAGTTTGGCCTGCTGTTAGTTGCACATGGATGGTTTCTGATGCTTCGTGCAGTGCCACTAACCTGGAGGTGTAGGTATCTTTGATGAATATAGATACTACCTCTCCTTTTGTGCTTCGGTCTGAGTTTTGTGTGTGAAACGCATGGTATGAGTTATAACCTGGTAGTGCTGAGGTGCTCTCAGGAGCCTTGAACCAGGTTTCTGTTACTGCACAGACATGAATATTCTCCATACTGAGGAGAGCCTCAAGTGCGTGCATCTTGAGGTGTAGACATCTGGCATTGAGTAGCATTACCTCTAGTTTTGTATCCTTGGGCTGTCAATAGAGGTGTGTATGTCCTTTGAGCCTCACCTAAAAAATGCACTATGGGGGTGGCAAGAGGCATGGCCAGTATATGAAAGCCTAAGGATGACAGGTGCAAACCGTCCCTAGCGAAACAATGTGGGTTGTCAGGCATGTCATCCCAGGCTGACAGACACTGGATCCCCATTGAATGACACCAATACTTTAGACAATTGTTTAAACTGATCATTTTGTCTGTATACTCTGGCATCATTCTTGGTGAGGGCAAGATGCTACCCTAGGTCAGGGTCATACCAGCCTGGGCTACATGATCAGAGAGCTGCTCTATGTCTCATGTCTTGTAGTCCAGAGAGGTACGTCTCATGTCATTCACACCTGCATGGACAATGACAGAGTCATACTTGTGCCTGCTTTGGAGTGACCTGAGTGCTTGCATTATGTGGTGGATCCTGCCACCTGACAGGCAGCTTACAGTGACCTTCTCCTTGTTCAGTCAGTTGAGCGGGACATCAGTGTGCCGGACAATAGAGTCCCCTATAACAACTGTATTTGGTGTGTTGTTTGGCCTTAAGGGCTGTGACTGTGAGGCACACTGAGTTTGTGAGATATGTGATTCATGGGTATTGTTGAGGGGTGGCTGTTGCTTGGGTATCTGTGGCCAGTACAGTTGCTGCAGGTGTTGGGTAAGGTACACCCCAAAGGTGGCATTGTAACCAAGCACGATTGTTATTAGTATAGGAGCACAATGACATCACTTGATCTAGATGTGAAACCATATGGGATAAGGTTGCTTATATAGAAGGTCTGTCCAACCACTGTGGCAATGTGAATGTCAAAGGTGACAGTACGAACAGGTCATGTCCCCAATCACCTAACAACACCTACCATATGTAATGGAGTACTACCTATGTGATAATGTGTGGGCATGTTGTTATTCCCAAAGGGGATGACTATGCAACTAATGGCATTTAGCTTTAGGACATGGCTCAGGCACCAGTCATCCATCTCTGATAGACCTTGTTGGAGTATGCATGTGGCAGCTGGAGAGGTGGTCATGGCACCCAGTTTGCAGTCAAGTGTGAACAAGGTCAGCCATATTCCCCCTGTGGTAGCCTGTACGTTAGACAAGTATATACTGAACAAGAGAGGTCCCAGGACTGAGCCGTGTGGGATGCCACGTGTAACTGGTGTATAGTCAGACATGGCACCTGCAATTCTGACCATGTGGGTGCTATCCCTGATCCAGGTAGCAATACATCATGTGAGATATGTGTCCATATCGATGCTAGTGAGCCAATGCATAATGGCCCAGTGGGTTATTGTGTGGAAGGGTTTAGCAAGCTTCAGGTAGGCTGCCTGTACAACTGTCCCTATGTTGATGGACCTGTTAACTGTCAAAAGAATACAAACATATTCAAGAGGCAAGATCTGCCCACAACAATGCTGAAATGTGTAGGACACAGTGTCTGTAGTTTCCTGATGTCTATGTGTAAGAGTCCCATGACAATACACTCCATAGCTTTGCATAACAGGATAGTTAGGCTTATAGGGCAATATTGTCTGTATTCCATTTCTGGCACCAACTATGTGGAGTGGGAACACTGTCGCTGTATGCCATTCCATGGGTACATATCCTGTAGTAACTCCAATATTGCACAGTGATGTAATGTGAGGGTTACGTCTGTCCTGAAGCTCGTGTAAGATGCAGGCCAGGACACCAACTGGTCACATTGATGCTATAATGCATGCTTTGGTGAGGGCAGCACTCAACTGTTACTGTGTGGTGTCAGGGAGGTTACACTCTGTTGGGATGGGTAGTTGCTCCCTAGAGGGGATGGGGGGAGACATCTGCACTGAACCTGTTTGCCAGGATGTTGGCTATGCCAGTGGCTTCAGGGTAAGTGTAGTCAGTATGCAGTAACTCACAGCATATCAGTGAGTGTCCACCCAGGTTCCTGACATAACAGAAGAAGGCCTTGTGATAGTCCTACTTGTCTGGTGCAATTATCCATGAGAAGAAGACCTTAGATAAGTACATGAGTGATCATAGCTGTCTGCTAGTACAGATCACAGATGCTTTCCCCATCTGGGATTGTGCTCTATCATGTAGTAGCTTCCTCCTGACATTGTACAGCTCATTAATGGCTGGTGTCTATCAGACATGTCCCCTACCACTGGAGGAATGAGTCTTGTTGTTATTTGGGGTAGCATAATCCATGCAGTCCACTAGGAGTCCATAGAATGTGTATGTAAAGGATTCAGCAGTCGGAGCTGCATTTCACACTGTCTCAAGGTCTCTGAAGGATACCACCTTGCTTTGGTGAAGTGAGACGTTTGCTCATCAGAAGTTCACCAAGATTACCCAGGATGGGTGTGTGGAGTGTATATATATATATATATATATATGTCCACTGAGATAGCTGTATGTTCTGACCTTACCAATGAGGGATATATTGCTGGTGTGTAATATAGAGTCCTCATGTTGGTGATGATCATGTCCAATATGTATTCCCCCTTGTGGCTGTGGTGACTGGTTGTGCCATAGCATATGAATGTACAAATTTTAGTGACTGTAGGGCAAGGTTGTTGAGGCTTGAGTAGTATCCCCAGTCAATATTCATGTATCTGATGTCACCCAATATAATAGTGTTTGTGGAGACCATCGTATCCCCCACTGTTCCCAGGAAAGCTGTGTGTGGTTCCCGAGTATGGGAGGGTGGTCTGTAGTAGGCAACAAACTGAAAGGCAGTTTCGAACAATGGTAGTTGTATATGTATGGTCTGTGATGCTTAGTGCAGTGCCACTAACCCGGAGGTGTGTGTATCTGTGAGGTATATGGATACACCCACTAGTTGTGTTGTCCGTTCCAAGTCCTGTGGTCAGAAAGCATGGTATGAAACATAACCTGGTAGTGCTGGTGTGCATATGTGACCCTGAACTAGGTGTCTGTTAGTGCACATATATTGCTATCCCCCATACTGAGGGGAGTCCTGAGTGGCCGCAATATGAAGGTAACACATCTGGTGTTGAGCAACATTACCCTTAGTGTTATTTAACCTGTAATGTCTATGTAGGTGGGTTTGTCTTTTGAGCCCTGCTCAACAAATGCACTATGGCGGCAGCAAGAGCCTTAGCCAGCATTCAAAGGTCCAAGGGTGACAGGTGCAAGCTGTCCATAGTGAAGCTATGTGGCATGTTGAGCATGTCACCACAGGCTGACAGACACTGTATCCCTTATGAATGACACCAATCTGTTAGCCAAGTGTTAAACATGATATGTTTGTCTGTATACTGTGACATCATACTTGGTGGGTGTAAAATGCTAGACAAGGTCAGGGTCATACTGGCCTGGGCTACATCATGACACTGTTCCTCCATGTACCATGTCATGTGGTCCAGGGAGTAACATCTGAGGTTTTACGCACCAGCATGGACAATGATGGTGCCAGTCCTGTACTTGCTTTGTAGTGACCTGACTGCATGTGTTATGTGGCAGATCCTGACACATGACAGACAGCACAAAGGGACTATTCCCTTGTATGGGCTGGTGAGTGGTACGTCAGTGTGTCTGACAATAAGTGTCGCCTATCACAACTGTATTATGTGTGTTGTGTAGCCCGAAGGCAAGTGACTGTGTGGCACCCTGACATTGTGAACTATGTGAGATGTGGGAATTGTAGTGGGGTAGCAGCTGTGTGTGTGCCTAATGTGGAGGTCTCTGCTGCTTAGGCAAAGTTCATTTACAGCATCCGAGTATGTGTATGTGTGATAATGTGGTTCAAGTGCTGTCACCAGAGGATATGTGAGACTGATATGTGGTGTGTGTGGTTATTTTCACCACCTGATAGACTATGCCAGTCATGGGTTGAGAGAGTTCAGCACCCTGTATGTCTCTATAGGTGCATCTCACACACATATCTGGGCTGCTTGTGAGGCGGAGAATCTTGTCTGTGTACATGAGGCAGACGTGACATTGTGTCTACATCACAATATTTACTAGCTGGGCTGGAGAGTGCACACAGAGCCGACCCCTGGACATGCCGGGATATCATCATGACATACTCTGTAGCCAGATGACAAAGGATCGGTAGGGTGTTAAGTGTGTAAAGGAGTATATCAGGGATTAGTGCTCAGGTTTGTTGGTGTTCTGTAAAGAGTAGCTGAGAAAGAGTCCAGACTGAATCATGACACCTCAGACAGCTATGTCATATATAGCAATGTACACACATCTATGTCATGAGTCAGGGCCAACTGTACCCTGACTGACAATGTGATGATCCTGACACAGAGGCCCATATATACATACCCACCTCCCACCGATGATAGTCCATATCATCATACCAGGAGATATCACATGTAGAATGGATGAACAGCTACCCCCAATGCTAAAAGCATGGCATCAAGTGGACTACATTGATTACCAATATGTGTCATGCATAAACTACAGAACAAACAGATCCTGCACCTGAACAGCCAGCTGAACCCCCCCCCCTTACACAGGATGTGGAACCATTGAATGTGTTACAGCAACATATGGCACTCCACACAAGTGTTGGTGCACAACACACCATGGGATGTACAGTCCAGTATGCCTATGAAGTATGATCTGCACGCCATGGAGTCCATCATGGTTGAAGTCATAAACCAAGCTATTGGAAGCTGACATACACACAACCCTACTAACCGTGGTATGTTCATGTGCGGATCATGGTTCCCAATCATGCTAGACTGTTTGCAAGGCAGCCACACAGGACATACATCACTGAACACAGCTACACATGTCTCACATACACTTTGAATAACCCTTTATCAACATCCCAGACACATGTAGTAGCCACAAAACCAACAAGCTGTGCATAAATATGTGTTGACATATGAAGGAATGTCGATGTGTCCACAGATAGATCACACAAGGTAAGGATTATGAGTTCCTGTTCCAGCTGTTGACACCTGACGACCCACATGGACCATTCCTGGAATGGCATAAAACAAAGTGTACACATATTACCATGTCCAGTCTGATGATGTCAGTACACTAGAAATACAGACAGAGAAAAGAAACCATCCAGTAAAGCAAAACCCACGCTGCGCTAATGCGTCTCTCTGTAGTATCATAACCTAGTTAGGTAGGGGTTTGAATCCTGCAAACGCTGTTTGTGGGTGTATGTAAGTGTGTGCAATTCTGTATGAAAGGAGTGGCCTTTTTGAGGACTGGGAAAACACACTACAAATGTCCATTCCTCTTTGGAAAGACTGATGATGTCAGCACCCTAGAAATACAGATGGAGAAGGGAAACCATCCAGTAAAGCAAATAGCGCGCTAATGCATCTCTCTATAGTATCATAACCTAGGTAGGTAGGGGTTTGAATCCTGCAAACAGTGTCTGTGCAGTTCTCTATGAAAGAAGTGGCCTTTTTGAAGACTGGGAAAACACACTACAGATGTACATTCCTCTTTGGAAAGACTGATGATGTCAGCACCCTAGAAATACAGACGGAGAAGGGAAACCAGCCTATAAAGTAAATAGCGCGCTGTGCTAATGCGTTTCTCTCTAGTATCATAACCTAGTTAGGTAGGAGTTTGAATCCTGCAAATGCTGACTGTGTGTGGGGGGGTGTCTCTATGTATGTGCAATCTTCTATGAAAGGATAGGCCATTTTGAAGACTGGGAAAACACACTACAGATGTACATTCCTCTTTGGAAAGACTGATGATGTCAGCACCCTAGAAATACAGACGGAGAAAGGAAACCATCTAGTAAAGCAAATAGCACGCCATGCTAATGCTTCTTTCTGTAGTATCATGACCTCGTTAGGTAGGGGTTTGAATCCTGCAAAGCTCTGACTGTGTGTATGTGTGAGCAGTTTTCTATGAAAGGAGTGGCCTTTTTGAAGACTGGGAAAACACACTACAGATGTACATTCCTCTTTGGAAAGAGTGATGATGTCAGCACCCTAGAAATACAGATGGAGAAGGGAAACCATCCAGTAAAGCAAATAGCCCACTGTGCTTAATGCATCTCTCTGTAGTATCATGACCTAATTAGGTAGGGGTTTGAATCCTGCAAGTGCTGACTGTGTGTGTGTGTCACTCTTGGTCAATGCAGTGTGGGTCTTACTTTTACTGTGTTATGGCATATTATGATTACAACAGTAAGTGCATTGCACACATCAGGTATATGTGCTGCAAATATATATGTGTACATGTTCCCTTAATCAGTACATAGGTGTGAAGCCTGCATACTACATGACTACATTTGTTGCCATTGACAGGTTGTGCCGCAGCTTCTCAGATCGTAGGTCATATATGTATGCATGTGACAGGCCCATCCACTGTCATGATCCATGGCCAAGGTCATCTGTGCCACACACACCCATGACAGTTACTTTACAGTAGTGTGAGTGAGGGTATATGCCTGGGGTATATGTCAGGCATGTTCATACACAACCATGACTGCCAATAATGGACAGTCTTTATAGGTGTACAACCGCCTTGTGTATATGCATCCAGGCCTCCAATGTGTCATGTGACACACCTTGGGACTCCACAATACCTATGGATATGTGGATACCAAGGGACACATGACATAACTTGACGCTGTATGTACACATTGGTACACAACATACATGTTGAGGGCTACCACCAATGTGGTACTGACGGGATAGGAAGTATAGTACATGTGAATGACTATGCCATAGTTGGCTTACTGTTATACAGCATGTATCACATGACAGGCATCTGTCTATATGATACCCTTGTGTAGGATGTGTCCCATCCAGGGAATGGATTGTAGATCACTGCATGCATTACCAGATGTGGATGGACACATCCCTAGTGTGTTTGCATGTACCGAAGGGGGCTATATGCCAAACAGGTGTGGACACAGGAATGGGTGGCGGTAATTACCACTGGTTAGTGTTATAGTGTAGCACTGGAAGGATACAACTGTTACTGAGTTCCCTATGACTGTGTGTCATTTGTCAGGACAACATCCAATGATTGCTTATAGTCATGCTGTTGAGGTTATGTATACTACCAGACTGCAAATCATTGACAGATACTAACAGTATCACCCACAGCGTGGTGTCTACCCATGTCATACACACATGTCTACCCATGTTAGTACATAACTGTAGTAGAATGCATACTGGCCATTGAAAGATACTGTGACATGTTCACTATGTGTACAACAGGGTATGCCACATGTCCCATGTGTCTACTATGCACATACATACAGACAGTGTGCACCCACCATGTTCACAGATGTACACTTGCTAATCTGTACTGCACACATCACACACATGCTGTCCACTCACTAACACATGCTGGCAACACATTACACATCAGCCAAGTGGCACATGGGTGGACAATACATAGTCAGACCTAACAGTGGTGTAAACAATGCTACATTGACAATCAGAGCTTTGATGAATAATGTCTGCTGAGATATACCTACAAGGATGTCATTACACTTTCCTGTTGACAACTTGCTAATATTGCTACACTGCTATAGTGTCACCCTGTGCATCAGCACCATGTTAGCCTGTTCCTCCATCAATGTTACAGATGACAGGAGGTGACACAGGTATCATCATATGCACAGGGTGTTTTGTTGTTTGCCAGAGCCTGACATCGACCTATCCAATCGATGTGTGTGTGTGTGTGGGGGACAACAGTACAGCATGGGCCAATGTTGATGTAATGTGTGTATGTGTGAGCCCTAGTTGTTTGGTTAATGTGTGTGTGTCTGCATGCACACAGCTCCACCATGTGGCTGCCATATACAGTAGTTTGTGGGACAGCCACAGACTGTACCTGCTAGGCTGTACAGATTACTGTCTCTGGCCAAGGACACAGTACCTGTGCCTGGCAGGGGTGCTACGGACAGTATCAGGTGCCAACCCTGACTGGGTACTGTCCTCAGAGGCAGAGGTGGGACGACTGGACCCATGTCCCTGCTGGGAATGGCCAGAGCCACGTGCACGTGGTCTACTGGGACGGTCAATGGACAGGCCAGCCCCAGTATTGCTGGGGCTGGTACTGCCACTATGGGAGCAGCTGTGACCTGGGGGCTGTCCGCGACCACTGCCAGCTGTTGCTGGCATGCATCCACGTCGATGTCACAACCATCCCGCACGGTCCTGGCTCATAGATGACATATTGTGGAGGGCATCTATTGTCTCCCCCCAACGTCTACCAATGACCTCAGTGTAAGTCCGAATGGCACCGGCAAGGTCACGGATGCTGTCATTGATAGCGGTGTAATGTGCCCTCTGCGCCCTAAGTCCCTACCTGGTGTACCGTTCCATACGTGCCTGAGCCTGCATTACAGCCCGGAACATACTGGATGTCATGAGACCAGTGAGGGCACGCCTGCCAGGGGCAATACGACCAGAGGTGCTCCCCCAAGAACCCCTGGACCTCTGCCTATGTGGTACTGTTCCAGGAATATGGCTATGGCTGCTGTGAGGGGATGCAAGTGGCATGGGTACCACACTCTCCTGGTCAGTGCCAACCGTATGCTGTCCCTCGCCTATGGCCATTGGTGGTGAGGGATGTATTGGCAGTATGAGTGTGTGCATAGATGGGGTTGAACGCTGTACTGTCGATTGGTGGACCAACGACAGACCCTGTCAAACCTCCCTGTGTCAATATACATGACTCATCATCAGCACTATGCATGGCAGTGGCTTCAGGTTCCCTGCTGCATTCGGCCAGCCCTACCTCAGCACCTGTGAGAAGAAGACAGGAAACGCACTTTACGGTCTACACATGCACACATGCACACATGCACAGTAATACACTCCTCACTACAGCACATACACACACATGAGCAATCCAACACATACTCTATAGTGGGTGAAGGTGTGTGTCAGTATCACAAGGTAAACAGTCACCACACATGTCAGCGTGCAGAATATGTGTTGCACAAGACCATACAGTGCTAGTGTAGACGCCCCAATGTAATGGCAGTATACATGGCTTTGTTGCAACTGTGTCGTTGTTCAGTGATTGGCTACACAATTTGTAGATGGACACAAACCAAAGTGTGTCAAGTGACCTATACACCCACTAGCATTCCAGGACATATATGTGACACTTTGTTTGGATGGCAACTGCTGTGCATATTGTGTATACTGGCATATGTAAGCACACAAACAATATGCTATGCATATTGTGTATAGGTGCATATGTTTGCACACGCACAACATTGAGGTGCAAAGCAATGACTGCTATGAGTATAACATGTTTTCATGTACTGCATATGATAAACGTGTTCTGTTGTGTACAGCTGTAGCAACTATGCATATCATAGGTGCAGTACAGTGCTGCCACACGTGTCTGATGCACTCTGCAGTGTATGTGCTTGAGGCAGCTACTGACTTTAATGTGATGATTAATGTCTCACAGCAAACATGGACAGCATGCATTATGCGTAGGTGTGTTACGTGTACATGGCCTACATCTCACCTATGACATGCACATTTCATTACCATTATGAAAGTGTTAACACACTCACCAGCATGTACCATCTGCCCTGCTGTCACACCAGAGGGACCTACAAGAATATGACACAGTTTATCAGTGGTCACAACTGTGGCATTGCTGCCGTGAGTGAGTGCACTAATTTACAGTGGAACAACAGTCAACAGTCAGAGGTGTGGAGATACTATTCCAAATATCAGTATTGCACATGAGAGGCAGCACAAC
This sequence comes from Protopterus annectens, assembly GCF_019279795.1. Lineage (NCBI taxonomy): Eukaryota > Metazoa > Chordata > Ceratodontiformes > Protopteridae > Protopterus > Protopterus annectens. The sequence goes on from NC_056731.1 coordinate 1,042,808,335, forward strand.
TGCTAAACACACAGTACACATGTCACATAAGCATATTCTAACAATACAGGTAACAGTAGTCTACAGCTAGGGCATATTACCTGCACACTTCATGTCATCCTGCTGGGTAGCTCAGGCCTCCATGATGACACATGCATGATGTTGTTGCTGCTGTAGGCCAGGAGCCACCATGCTTAGGAGCAGCTCCTCCACTCTGATGAGGGGGGGATGTATGGGCACACCACCACCTGTGGCAAGCTGTTGCTTATGGATATCAGATGCACGCTGCCAGACATGTCTGATTAAATCACTGCAGTGATGGCATACCTGCTCATATGTCCAGTTTTGCATGCCTATGTCATTTACCCGGCAAACAAGATCTTGCCACAGTGCAGTGCCCTCATGCTGGTGCTGGCTGGCCCTGGAAAAAAGCCGTGCATAGTTTTGATACAGGCTGGCCTGTATGACCTCCTCCTCTGCAGCTGTATACACAGGATTGCAGCAATGAGCCATAACACTGGAAGACAATTAAACAATATGTGTGAGCAAGTCATGTGGCATACTTAACATTATGAAGTACATATATCACTTAACTGCCAGATATAGCATCTGTCTGTCTATCAGAGGATACACACCTTCAATACCACTTATCAGTGCTCAGCCCACAACTGCCTGACAGTGGCTGCCGCACTCCATACAACAAACCAGTATACACCAGTACTTGACACACTGTATTGGATACAATGCACAACCTCACACTGGGGGTATATATCAAGCTAATGCATGATGAATATTGTCATCCAATGTAATGTACAGTTACAGTATTAACAGTAAACCACCCTAGTCTTTGATGCCATACCCCTACCTAACATATGTGCAAGGTTTTTAATATAGCTGGCATACTGCTGTAACAGAGTATACATGTTGCTAGGTACACACATATACCCTGTAACACTCATGTGATTGTGGCCATGGTACAGGCATCATTACACACACATTAGTCAATCATACAACACACAAATGTATGCCAACACAGATGAGCATTACCTGTGTACCTTATAGTACTGTGTGCCTCTACTTACAGATACTTATGCCTGAGGAATGTAATCTGTGCAGACTACAGGAAACGCACAAGACAGTGATACCAGGGAATGTGAACATACACCATACTGTGGTGTTTAGGCCTACAGCTTCAGGTAGTACAACAGTTCATATGTGACCTGGATTCACCAGCATCACCACTTACTGAGCATACATGTACTGCCACAGCATACAATGGGACACCACAGTTGTACACAAGGTACTATGTCACAACATATGCCATCCTACTATGTCTGCATCCCAATAACTGACACATCTTTCTCTGCCCTCACACCTAATACACAAACTACCATGACAGACACAACCTCACGCTAAGCTATCACACATTTACAGACCTTGCACACAGTCAGTATCACACTCATTCTACCTCACATATGTGGTATTGCACTGAGTACATGTGTGTGCGCATTGTGTCATAGGTAGGTACCACACTATTTGGCCAGGGCCTACAGCAGCCTAGCCATATGCTACCCTGCCATTTGACACGCATGTAATGTGATTACACTTGCTCCTGTCAAATGGATACACAGAGGTGACTCACAGGGCATATTACCTATCTCCATAACATTCATCAGGGGTATGTATGACATCTACTAATGATGAGCCATGTTTATTGATGCTGGGTAGTTTAGTCCAGAGTATGGCATATTTGTGTACAGGAACCTGTACCTCCAGCATGTGCTGTTCAGTGCGTTGACATGGATGAGGGTCCTAGGTCATGGATCCCAGAGGGATTGTGAGGTGTTGTCATGGTGGTTGGCTGACTGCTATGGGTGTGACATACCTCTGTATGTCTGGCAGTTTTAACCTCTGTGTATGATGTATGCAATGCACTCTAGCTATGGTTTTGTGAGTCAGTCTGCATAGGGCATGTGTTTGGGGCAGTGTCACTCTTTGTTAGGTATGTCTGTGGTCTTTCCACTTGCTGTGGTTGTCATGTGAGGTACATACCACATGGGGCATTGTGAGGAGTAGGGGGTACACTGACCTATATTTCCCTAGATGGCACACCTTTTGTGATGACACGTACCACATAGAGGGATTACAAGACTAGTGTGGAACTGTGATTATCAGAGGGGAGGCTACTGTACACCATGTCCCATGTTCCCTTCTGACACCTTCAGTGTTGGGCAGGCAACCACCTATCTGGCAGTTAGTGTTTTGGGGTATGGTACTGCAGTATCAACACTGGTGTTTAGTCAATGCGTTGGTCACCAGGCACCTGTTGCAGTACGTCTGACCCAGTGTCTCCCTCTCTCACTCTCTCTCTCTATATATATCTATATATCTATCTATCTATATATATATATATATATATATATATATATATATACACACACACACACACACACACACATATATACAGGTATATATACACATACTTGTAAACATCCATTGCTGTACATATACATGCACATATAGGCACATATACTGGCCACCTTTCATGTTGGGAATATGAATCATTAAACAGTTGTGAGACATACAATTTTGTAAAAATATTGCACAGTGTTGTGTAGAATGCATTTTGCTGTCCTCAGGCCATATAGCTGTAGCAGGGCTCACTGTCTCAGTCCCACAGCATTTAATCACCACATGATATATACCTGCACTGCTTGCTGTTTTCAATGCCACACACTACAACCTACATAGATATGTGGACATAGCAACCTTCAACTACATATATATGTCTAGCCTTCACTAACAGTTGCAGTATGTACCTTGCCCTATGCACATCTGCATTTACATATAGATATGGACTGTGCACACATATGGAGGGTGCACAGTATGTACAGTACCCTTCATACACATCATTCGCATACCACCAAATACATATCTGTTACATACCATACCTTTGTATTTCTTACCTCTGTCTGTTGTACCTGTTGACGTTTATTTTTCTTTGTAAATATTTTTTTTTTTGGTGTCTACAAACATCTCTGTTTGTTTGTTTGTTTTTTTGTCTGTCTCTCTCGCTTGCTTGCTTGCTCTCTCTCTCCATATGCTGCAATGATATAATTGCATGTATGGACAGCAAGTACAGGCTGCTTTTGTAGGTATCTGCACATGTGCATGTGATGGCCTCTGCACCAATTGGTGCCCACCATTTAGTAAATGCATGCAGCCTGCTGTGTGCTAATTGCAGTTCTCACTGTGATTTCAGGACACTGCTATAAAATGATAGGTTAGGTAGGCGTAGGCCTTTCGGTTTTGCAAGGTGGGGACCATGCTTGTTTGCTGTTGGTATATGTCTCATATCTGAAGCTGGGTTGTAGACAGTGAAATGCATGTTGTACTGAAACCTGACTGTTGTTTCTTCCAGTACACTCTTTTCAGTGTGTCAGTTTACTCACACCTCCTAATGCTAACACCAGATACATGGGAGTATGTACTTTGTTTTAGAATTAGGAAATTAACTAGCATACAACAGTGGTTATTCCAATGTATTGCTCTGGCTTTCCTATATTCCCTTCACATTCACTCCTTGTAATGCATGTTATATTTCTGTCTGTCTTCAAATGTATTGCTCTGGCTTTCGTAGTTTCCCTTTACATTCACTCCTTGTAATGCATGTTACATTTCTTTCTTGAAATGTATTCCTCTGGCTTTCGTATTTCCCCTTTACATTCACTCCTTTTAATACATGTTATATTTCTGTCTGTCTTCAAATGTATTGCTCTGGCTTTCGTAGTTTCCCTTTACATTCACTACTTGTAATACATGTTACATTTCTTTCTTGAAATATATTGCTCTGGCTTTCGTATTTCCCCTTTACATTCACTCCTTTTAATGGTTGTTATATTTTTGTCTTGAAATGTATTGCTCTGGCTTTCATATTTTCCCTTTACATTCACTCCTTTTAATGCATGTTATATTTCTTGCAGCACCAAGTTATTGTATATCTGCTGTGGTTTAGTGGTATGTCAAGCAGACTGGTGAGTCCAAGGTGTGGGGCTTGAGACTGACAATGATATTTTATTTTGCTGCTGAGCAGTAGAAGGGCCTTGTCATACAGAGTGACTAAGGCACTTTTAAGCAGTTGTAAGCAGGTTTGCGTGAGTTTCCGTGATGCTTAGCTATGTTTATTTATGCTTAGCTAAGCGCACACAAGCGCACACATGCTTACAAATGCTTAAAAGTGCTTATTCCCGCTAACACCCACACTATTTTCTTTTAAAGAAAAGAAAATGGGGAAATAGGAAAGTGGTGAAAAAGGGGGCACAAAGAGGGTAGGACAGTAGGAAAACAAGCTCAGGATGTGCAGGAAGGGTGTAGGGAAGGCCCATAGCTGCCCAATTCTTTACCAGCAACAGCTGTGCATATGTTAGAAATTGAGAGTGAGATTTGAAACCTTCCACCCCTGATAGAGGAGTGAGGACAACAAAGCATGTTGGAGCCAATTATAATTATCAGTTTACATGTCCAGCAGACATGTGTGCGAAATGGGCAACTATGTATGGGGCGTAATTTTTTTGTGGGAACAGAGTGCCTTTTTTTTTTCATGTGAGAGTGGAATGTGAGGTACAGGAAGTAGGTATATTTTGGGAGGTAGGTTGGGGAGGTTAACAGACAAGACAAACAAGATGCATACAGGGGTGGAGTATGACACATGTGGGGGGTAAACACAATTGACAGGGACGGATGTTTGGATATCGCAAGCCCATGAGCCCACAAATGGCAACAGTGGAACTGAGATCCCCATCCATGGGCAATTACCACTGCTTCTTCACAGCCCAGGTCGGGGCTGTGCTGGGGCTGGATAGGATGGGCAGGCACACCCGTGAGTTGCGCCACTCTCACCTCGAGCTGGCATAGGGGATCAGTCACGGAATGCCAGATCTCACTACGCACCACAGACCGGACCCTTTGGAGGGTGAGTGGAGGCTCTCCTCTGGCCACGCTTGCAGATGGGGGGGGCGAGCCCCATCCCCTGCAGCGCTTCCACCCAAAGGTGGCACAGGGCCACCGGAGGAGGAGGTCCCGGCCTAGGCACTGGTGCCAGGTGTACTCGCCAGCTGAGGTGGGAGAGATGGGTCCACTGGCACCCTCTTTACCAGTTTTCCTATGTTTAGCAGTATTTAATGGCATTTTGGGTTGGTAAGAAACAGCACCATTCCAAATTAGTTGTAACAGCATGCATTAGTATTCCCATTCACCAAACACACATGGATTCCAAAAGTTGAACAGCAAGCATAACACATGCATATTTAGGACAACAGTGGACATTCCAACAGCATGCAGGGTTGATTGGTGGTAACAGGCCATCAGGTTTGGATATGTGAACAGGGCACATGCATCAACGTACATGCAGATATGTATAAACCAACAGGACAAATGTCCATAGGAATTAATTGTGAATACACATACCCAGTTTGGTGTGGAATAGCATCATTTGTGAACATAAGGTAGGGTGATAAAATATTACATTAACAACTTAAAATACCTATATGTATACTATACATTCCTACTAGATGCAGATATATATCCCCTACATGTATTAGTACAGTTTCCTGTATGTAACTTTACAAATGTTGGTGATGGAGATGTTACTGCTACATTAATATACATTCCATTTGTATTCATCCTGCTACATTTGAGCAGTTACGTACAGTTCTAGCAGCACACTGACATTTGACGGATCACAAGCACAAGCTGCTCATGTACCGGATTAACAGGTAAATACTATACATGACACAGTTGAGGACTATAAATATTCTTCTGACATACTGGCATTCACATCAGCCAGTTTATATGGGCTTAGACAACTGTCGATGTTCAGCATTTCATACAACCATACTATCTCCATAATGCAAGGGTACAACAACATATCCGAAATGTGGGACGGACACAGTCCAGGTATTGTACTTTATTAAAACATTTCACTCTTTGGTTATGGCTGTCTCATTTCATTATGTCGTGCATGCAGTATACCTTTATTACAGACTTCAAGGTCTTTCTCACACTCTCTCACTTATTTTATATTTACATTTCAGGATGGTACTTAATTCTAGGCTTTATTAACATTTATTACTGGGTTACAACAATCCTTTCCAGCTGACTCACTTATTTCATATGACAGTATATACAAGGATGTATTCAATACTTGTCTGTCCTTTATTGATAGATTAGAACACTCATTTTCAGGCTGAAGCAGTTATCTGATATTACAATACAGGTGGGAACTCTATTTGAGACTTGTTTACTCCTTATTAATGGATTACAATACTCCTTTTCAGGCTGCATCACTTATCTGATCATAGAATACTAGCAGAAGCTTTATTCTAGGCTTATTTGACCTTTATTGCTGGGTTACAACACTGAACTCATTTACAGGCTGTCTCACTTATATTCTATAATAATACCAGCTGAATAATTACTAACCTGCCTGGTGGCACAGCCTTACCAGCCTATCAGCATAGGCTTGCCGATTTGTGGAACAAACACCTGCAGCTGTAATATAAATGAAGGGATATTGGAACATACCTATCCATACTATAGGCTAGGATAGCATTTCTTACATACTTAATTACATGTATACTTACTCAGTAGTGGGGCATTGGGCATTTGATGAGCCTCCTGGATCTTCGTCGCTTCAGGTCCGCATGGTGGTGACGGACCTGTTCACCAGTCCTCGGAATGCCTGTGGCACTGGTGAGATCATGTGCCAACTGGTTCAATGCCTCTGCCTTATACGCACCCCATTGAATCTGGCCCTGCATGAGTTGGCCTTCATGATGATGGACTAGGAGCCAAACCATATATTTGGACTCCTCAATGCCCCACCTTTGTGCTCTAAAGCAATTTCCCTCTCCAACACCTGCCATCCTTACTGCAAATGGGTACCACAATCAGTTATGGTGTGTATTCCCACCTATGGAGCTTATATATGCTGATTTTCCCGCACTTATTTGTGATTGGCCGTTTTGGAAATTTCTCAGCTAAGAGCAAACCTGCTTTGTCATGGTTATATTTTCATTCATTCCTATATGTATGGTAATACTGGATTTCTATGTATAAGTGTCATGGCTTAGTGGTTCAGTGCTTTGACTGTGGTGCACAGTATCCTGGGTTCGACCTTTGTCATTGCTTTTTTATTTTACTACTGTCTAGACAGGCTAGGAGGTGTGTCTGTGTAAAGGCGACTTTGCTACATGTTGCCCAACGGTAAGCTGGTTGGCACACTGCACAGCTCTGTGCAAATGGCTTACGCTGGGTAAAGCGTTATTTAGTTATGTGCAGTCATATTAAGCTGGGTTCAGTGCTGTTTGGCTACGGGCACTCATTTTAAGCTGGGTAAAGCGCTGCTTGGCTACGGGCACTCATATTAAGCTAGTACAGCGCTGTTTAGCTACGGGCACTCATATTAAGCTTGTTAAAGCGCTGCTAAGCTATGGGCAATTATGATCCTTTTTATATATACATAATATAGGTTTTGTTCAGAAATACATGGGCCATTTCATTACATTTTACTTAAATTAAATTTATATATATCGGGGAATTGTTTCATACTTATTTAAAGAAAAATGGAGGGGGATGTTGTGGGGCTCGAACCGTGACTACCTATTCTGTGGGCGACGTCTCTACCACTATGCTATTGCTACTTTGCTTAATTTGCATATGTAGATCTTATATGCTTTTCAATGTCATATCTGCTAACTGTGGTTGAGCGAAGGGCATACCCGCGCAAATGAGCGCAAATGCGGGCAAACATATTGGAAATTATAAAAAAAAAATGAAACTGTTATTTTTACTTTTTAAACACTTTCACTAGGGTTTAGTCTGCGGGGATGTGTGGTGTTGTGTTTCTTGACATTTCGGCGGACTTGCTCGTGGGTGTTTACTATCAGGACTCTAACTCTTCTGGGGGCATGTCCCTTTGCAGTACTCGGCAATCAGACACGCCCCCTACTTTCCTACATGGACCGTGTTAGACTAGAGTATGAGTTGGCATGCCCTCATGAATATGCATGGCATGCTGACATCATACCGTTCAACTGCAGCTTCCGTGTAAGACTTATTTAGTCTTACACAAAGGATTGGTGAATCCGGGGGCAAGTCTTTCAATGCTGTATTCAACTTGTTGGGATTGAATTGTTCACTTTTTTTGACATCGCATACTTTATCAAAAACACAATGAGTATCAAAAAAATGCTTTAGAGCTGCATCTTTCTTCATTTCTTGTGCATTCACATTCTTCTTTTGATAATTGTAAATGTTATTAAAAAACAGTACCTTTGTTGCTGATGTCTGTAGCATTAGCATGAGCATATGTGCACATTTGTTGACTGTATTTTGATTTAGCACCTGTCCTTTTTGCCTCCTCAGTGAGGTTGCTGAAAGAAAAATCAAATGTGAAATCCATAGCTGCTAGTCTGCTACTGCTCGGTTTCACACGAATAGGCATAACAGGCATGTCTATACCTTCACCATTATGTTCTCTCTGTTGCTGTCCGTTAGGTATCTCTGGTGAAGAAGTAATGATAAGCAGGCTATCCTTGGAAGAAACCTTCCTATGCATGTGTTCAAATGCGTCAATTTGTCCGTTACCTGTAGCCTTAATACCTCTACAGCTGCTTTTGGAGTTGTTGTGACCGGCTGCTCCTTTGGCCGTGTCACTATCAAACAAATCTCCTTTGAAAATCCCCATATTAGTTAGCAGACTAAGGAGCTTACCAACTTCGCCCCTCAGTGTGGATACCTCCAAATGAAGTTCCTTAAGTTCATCTCTCTGCATGGGCGAGTCCGCTCCTGAAACATTGTGAGTGGAATCCATAACCCAACAACTGAATGAGGCGTTTGATTGACAATATGTATAAACCCAGCGATATGATACGCCACTAAATTTGCTTATCCTCTCACAACTGTCAGCCAAAGATCCTTAGTAGGGGTTGAATAAACTTCTGCACACCAAAAGGTAGATTGAAAGCAGTTTAATCAGTATAATCCACAATAATGTTAAGCGCTTTCACTCACTTATCGTGAGCTTCTTCAGAACGTTTAAACAGCTGTTTTAGAATGTTTAAATATGCATTAATGGCGCCAAAAAAAATCAGCTCCTTAAAGCTGACATGTCCTAAGTTATATATACTACTCAAATCTAATACAATAATTATTGTTTATAAAATGGGCAGCAATTTGAAAACGCTGTTGGAAAGAGGTTTGGAAGTAAAAAGAGTAGAGAGGATCACACACACTATGAGGTGTGGTGCTTGTAATCAGTGCTTCGCTATATGTGAAGATACAGGCATAATACTGAACAACATTAATAAGACGAAAATTCATTTTAGACAGGGCAATTGTAATACTAAATTTGTCATATACCTAGCCATATGTATGGTATGTTCAGCATACTCTATAGGGAAAACAGAGAGAAATTTTAGGAAAAGAATTTACTCTCACTTATATAGTATCAGAACCAAAGATCAGAACAATGCGTTATTCAAACATATTGACAGTCAAGGAGACAAACATTACTTCAAGTTTGTTATCCTGGAGAATGTGGGTATTAATCCCAGGGGAGGCAACATTAAAAATGTATCAGCATATAAAGAGGTATGGTGGCAGTTGCTGACTGATGCAGCGACACCACCAGGTTTAAATGAACACATTTCTGTCAAACCCTTAATAGAAATAAGGATTTGACAATGTAAATGACATTAACATATTTTTTTAGCAATATTTAGATATGGTGCATCACATTGTACAGATTATGTTTCATTTTAAATTGCAGTTAGTATTTTAGGTAAGTTATTATTGTATTAGATTTGAGTAGTATATATAACTTAGGACATGTCAGCTTTAAGGAGCTGATTGTTTTGGCACCATTGATGCATATTTAAACGTTCTAAAACAGCTGTTTAAACGTTCTGAAGAAGCTCATGATAAGTGAGTGAAAGCGCTTAACGTTATTGTGGATTATACTGATTAAACGGCTTTCAATCTACCTTTTGGTGTGCAGAAGTTTATTCAACCCCTACTAAGGATCTTTGGCTGACAGTTGTGAGTGGATAAGCGAATTTAGTGGCATATCGTATCACTGGGTTTATACGTATTGTCAATCGAACGCCTCATTCAGTTGTTAAATCACAATATTTCGGTGAATGTACCAAATAGACCCACACAATTTATAATTAATTTGTTTGTATGAATGTCAGCTTTAAAATGATGCCTTAACCATTACTGTGGGGTGCTCATTTACTGAGATATTCACAGAAAAATGATTAATATTATATTTCTCATAATTGATAATTAAACAAAGCAGTATATCTCATCACCTGTAACAGATAGAGACTACATATCAGTGTACAAGTTGTGTGGCCCAATTTCAGCTTCAAAACAATGCATTATGCATGTTGTGACCATACTCCCTTGCAAAGATATGGACATAATAATGAGAAATATGGCAAAGATATTAATTTTCACAATCCTACAAGAAAATAAATTAGGATATCTGTCCATGTATCATACTCACAGTTCATATTATTACATGAAGTTGTCCATTTTTATATTGGCTTCAAAAAGGATACCTCACCCATCACCTTGCCATCTTTCCTTGCAGAGTTATTTACCATAATATGAAAAAATGTAATAGCTTTCATAACCCAAATCATAAACAAACTTATCTGTACACATGTACAGCCTACACATACAGTTCTTTTACCATGTTATAAGCACAATACTGTCTTCAAAATTAGGTATTTCTTAGCATGTTAGTATGTTCTGTAGCAAAGTTATTTACCAAACTACAAAAACATATATTTTTCATAATCTAAGCCATAAACTGTGATATCTGTACATGCGTACAGTGTACAGATAGTTATTTTACCATCTTAAAATGAGGTTTTACTGAGCAAGTTCCCTATCAGACTTGTACAACAAAATATGACAATTATCAGTGGCACTCCAGGGCATCTGCAGTGTCCCTTACCTGTGTTTGCAAGGTGATAATGACTTTTAATAATGTGAATAACAGTGGCAGCTGCTGATGGTTTTACCTGACAAGTGATAATGCCTCAGTGTTGTACTGTAACTGCACATATTGTAAATTAATAATGTGATAATGTCTTGCATTTCATTACTGCAAGGTTCTGCATGCTCATACAAAGGTCATAATTGCTGCAAATAAACTTTTGAGCAGACATTCATTACATCCTTGGTGCAGGTGTAATGTAAGACTGAGTCATTACCATCTGTGAGGAAAAGACCAGAGTAATTCAGTAAACATTGTATATTACTTATATATTACTGAGCCCTTCCTCTCACCTACATTTTACACATGACTGACAAAGGCAGAGATATTGCCCAAAATATATGGTTGCTCATTGCCAGAATTAGTGTACAAGTAATAACATTCATCTCTCTGCGGCATCAACTGATTAAAATCAGCCACACAAACAAAGTCACAAACATCTAAATTATCTGGTTGATCCATGTAAGAATCAGTGCAAAAGTAATAACTTTTATCTCATCAAACCATCCCTGTGATAAAAATCAGACACATAAGTGACAAGGGAGGAATATTGTCCAAAATATCTGGTTGATCAATGCCAAGCTGGTGTAAAATCACTAATAACGTATCTCACTAAGCCCTTGCTCTCACCAAACATGTTTTGGCATATCATAGGTAACGTATCCAGTTGACACTTTCAGATTAGTAGCCTAGTGCCGGCTATGGCTCTGACAATACCTTTCTTTATAAGCTGTGCAATATAGAAGGACTTTCTTACAACAATGGTACATGCTGGGTCAAAGTTAGATCACTGTCCACATAAGTTCCTAACTCTGAACAACTGTGTCAACTCTTAGGGGCGTACTTTCAATGTGGTATTTACCTGGGGGTGGATGACTTCCCAAAGGATACAATAATGCATTTTTAGCATTTGTTTCGGTCTATGATTTTGGCACAATTTATTTGGAAGAAACCTTCCTGCAAGATGGTTAAGTCATTTGGAGATTCAGTAAATGCTCCTAGCTTGCAGTCATGTAGAAACTTAAGCAGAGCCCTTTTGATTGGCTTTTACTTCAGAAAAGTAGATGCAAAACAGGACAGGTCACAGCACAGATCCCTGGGGGACAACACTGGTGATTGGCCTATTTATGGAGGTAACTTGTCCTTTTTGATTTCTTGAGTCCTATGTGTGTGACAGTTGGCAGTCCAGCAGGTGACATAGGGTAGTTCCAGTTTATTTTTGTCCAAGTGGAGAATTGTGTCAAAAGCTTTTGCCAGGTTGAGATATGTGTTTTTTTACCATCTTGCCCACATCCTTTTTTTGATGCTTTTTAATGACTGGTATGGTTGAAACATTAATTATTAAAATGGCAAACAGTTTAATAGTCTTTTATGAATGATGAAGCATGCTATTGTTTACCTATGGTGTGGATCACGGCAGTGTTTACTATAGTATAGATACAATTATGTAGCACTGAGAATGGCATAACATTAAAACAGAACCAGTAATGGATTACTGCCATTCTTATAGCTATAGATATTTATTTTACAAAGATCAATATAGGATCATGGGAGGTTACTAGTCTAATGGGGCTGAGGCCCTTACAAGCCTAGCTAAAAGTTTATCCCCAAAAAGAAACCTCAGTCAGCACCTGTCACCCCTTTCAATGAGAGACACAGGTGGAACCCCTGAGACAAATTTGTGGTTTCCTATCCACTCATCAAGGTTGCGCTTGAAGAGGGTTGACAGACATTCATTACTACTGGTATCAAACCAGTGAGCTTGAAAAGTGTTAAATGATGACTGTCTCATTAGTATGGACAATACTGCGGGGATACATCCAACTCATGTTGTGTAAGGTGATTGCCGGAAATAACCCTCTTTCTGCACAAAATGTAACCAAACCTTAATCAGCACTGGCTCTTCTAATCATTCATTCACTCCCAAAGAACCTAGTTTACTCAGTTTAGGCATCTTGGAGTACTCTCTAATGCCATGTAAATTACATTCAGATTACCCAGGTACCTCTATTTTGGAAAAACAGCGTCCTCAACCTCAAGTCACTTACAAATTGGCCAGCATTCGCTGCCATCATAGACCACTGACTTCTACACATAAATGCCACATATTTCCCCAAAGCATGTAACCCCCCAAGTCACAAAAGAACACACTAAAAAAGGAGAAGGAAATCAACTAGCAACTAAAGACTGCTCAGCACTCTTAGTAAATTCCCTGCTATAAAAAGTGCACTCTGTAAGACACAAACCTGAAAATAAGTTCCATTTAATCTGAAAAAAGAGGTCCATGTAGATGGGTATACCACCTCAGATAAATAAAATAAATTAAATAAAATAAAACAGTATTACCACCACCACCTATCAAATCAATTAGCATTACTCAGTATTTAAGACTACCTGTGTATGTAGAACAAGTTTCAAAAATAAAACACTTGTGGGGATGGGGCAGACTATTTTTTACACTGGGCTTTCACAAACTAAGTACAGACTCTTTGATCTCAACTCACAAGTTGCTAAGGATTAGATCGACTGTTTAGACTTATAAACTCTGCAGACTTGGAGCAGTCATGTCATGCATATAACATGATGATCAGTTTTACCATCAGTCTAATGAACAGACGTTTGGTTGTTTCAAGCCTGATAAGTACAACATCCTGACAGAGCATGCCACTATACTTCAATAGTCCAACCCCCCCAAATAAACACCATAGCTGGGCTCTTCAATAGTACTCCAGACTACAAATCATTATTGTATAGTAAAAGTGGAGTTTTCTCCTTTTAAAAATCCGTCGAGTTCAAGTTGTGCATTATGTAACACATTAAACGGGATACACGATATCCAAAAAGAAAACTAATTTACAAGCTCAACGCAAATAAAAACAAACCGATAAGTGTAAACATAAAGCAGTTCAGGCCAGTAATTATTCCCAGACTCGCAGCTAGTAAAATTAATGCTGCTGAGAACATTGCAATGTTTTACAAAATGATGAAACCTATTATTAATATTTACAACACACCTAATGCTGACAGCAGAGAAGATCTCTCTATGTACAAACAGCACCTGGTCCGTTCATGTCAGTTCCTAGTGGGCGTGGGTCAGATTGCAATCACTCTTATAAAATAGTGTCATTTTGAAATAACAATGAAAAACACATATAAATAAATTTAAATTTAAAACACAAATGCAGCGTTCTAACATAAACCTAAATGCAAAGACAGCTGGGGGAACAGTATCTAACCCCCGTAAATTGATAACCTTTAATACATGCAATATCAAACATACGCTCTTTTGAAAATATGGAAGATGCTTTGCAAATCTATCCTAAAAGGGTAACCACCCTTTCACAGAAGACAGGCTCAGTCACATTCTACTTTGCAAAGCAAAGATAATACTGGCACATTTTTAAAGGGAGAAAAACTATCATTCATGTTATAAATATGACACTAAGTAAAGTGGGACTCCTGCAGCCAAACAACTTACAAGGCCTATGTTCCTCCCCATCCAAGCTATAGCAGTAGCATGCTCCAACATCGAATACTCCTGGCACTGGCAAATAGCTCCCCATCAATCTGGTATGAATATCTGTAAGTGATGAATACAGTTGCACATGTGATGTGTTTTAAAAAAAAAACTTTTTATAGCCTTAAACAAACACAGACAGTAAAAATAACTGCTGCCATGGGATCACTTGGTCGCACTTCTCACTCACACAACCTGCTCTCTTTGTATAGAAAATTAGCCGATTTTCTCAAAAATTTAAAATATAACCATATGGCAACTCTTCGCTGAAAAATAAGTTGAGAAGGTAACTGACAAAGTGCAGGTACTTTTTCAACTTATTTTTTAATAGTGGAGCTAAAGCTCAAGTATAAAGTTACCTGCGCTTGTGGAAGGCACTCGGGAGTAACACTATACAATTCTTAGTGCCTCAGTGTCCTTTAAGTGCAGATGCACCATGCGATGGTACTTGAGGTTAATGAGTAAACTATGTATATTTTTTAAATTGTTTACTTATTGTAAAAGTTTGTTGTATCGAATACAGTTACAAAAAATATGGAATCATCTGAATTCTGGTTTGCACCAACATGAAGTGTAAGCTTTGCCCATCTAATGTCATCTGTCACACCTTAGCATCTCAAACATCTCATAATTTTCTAAAACTTGTACTTACATACGCAATAATATATATATTCCCCCCACAAAAAAATAGTATAACTGTGGCTGTACTGTATTAGCTATGTATAAATGGCATTCAGGAGTAATACTCCAAAAAAAATGCATCTTATGTAATGACCACTAGCAGTGGCAATTGTAAATCATATACATAAGAATGATTCAATATATTTTACTTTTTATTTAGCATGTAAGTGGATTGTGAATCTTTTTCTTTAATAAAAAGATATATATGACAAAGCATTTTTGGTTAAACCAAACTTGACAATAATATCAATATATGTTGTGTAATGCCTGTGCTGCTTAATTTAGGTGACATCACACCCAGAGCAAGTTGTTCTGAACTTCAGAACTACAGCCATGTTCTTACTTTTTTTTATTCTGCTTCTGGCACTTCGCAACATGGCATCACCTGGGAAGGCATGAGGCTGCACTATAAGCTGGTCTGACTAAGAGATCTTTCTTATGATCTGCCTTTTCAAGGAATCATATCAGGGAAAGATCTAGGCATGCAAAAAAACTACTACCTGGAAAAAACTTGAGGAGTTGGGTGACAACCTGTTAATCCTGACAGGTCTCACTTTCTCCAGTCAAAAGCACTGTCATCAATATGAGAAACTGTAGAAGTGTAGGTCAGTCCAGGTCCAGTACTGCAGAGAAGGCCAGAGTTCTATAGTAAGTACATTTTGTTTACTGTGGCATAACTGATAGCATTGTCACCTCACAGCAAGAGATTCCCTGGTTTGAATCTCAGCTGGGATGCCTTCTGTTCAGAGTCTGCATGTCCTCTCTGTGTTTCCATGGGTTTCCTCTGGAAGCTCCAGTTTCCTCCCACATTCAAAAGATATGCAGTAGCAGATTGGATACTCTAATTTGGCCATAGGTGTGAGTATGTGGTGGGGAAGAATTATAGCAGCAGGGCTAGCCATCTGGTGGTGTAAACCTTGGCTCTAGGTGATTGTCATTGGTGAAATGACACCATGACCCCATGTGTCAAAATGGGAAAAGGAGTTGTGGATGGATGGACTTTTTATTAGGTCATATTCAATGTAAAAAGCAAAATAATCTTGCATAAATGGAAGTATGTATAACTGCAAATATTATTTGTAATTCTATTAGGATAGTGTAAAGGAAGTCAAATACATATGTATACACATATATGCATCTGTTTAGAAATATTTGAAGCTTATGTGTTAATATAATGTTCTGAATAACTGCAAATGTAACATATGTATACATAATTAACAATTTGTGCATATATCGCTGTAAATCAAAGATACATGTGCAAAATTCCAAGAAGTATTTTTACATATACTTTTTATCTACTGAAGGAAAAAAATGCAGTTGCACTTAATATTTTAATTTATCATTGCATAAACTGAAATACTATTTAGATCACATGCAGCCAGTTTTGGTAAATAACTTATTGTTTGTGTAGGCCACAAAAATATTAGTACAACAATTGCTTAACAGAGTTGCGTGTTCAAAAGTAATGTAAGTGCACATACAACATGGCTGAAGTCTCAGTCACACACCAAACCCTTGTCAAAGTGGAGGTTAGGAGATGGGGCAGTGATGTGCCAAGTGAAAGACCAGGACTTACTTTACTCAGAAATGACTAGGTCATTACCTGTCAAATCTTAGACATTTGTACAGTGAAGGAAATGTAAATGTCTACAATATAGAATAACTTCTACCTGAACACAGTGTTATATTCACACCATAGTATTTTAAAAACAACATTCCACTCACATTACATATATTTCTTTTTAACTTGCATTAAAGGAAAAATCGTCACACTATAAGAATCCATATAGTCATACATATATAAACCAAAACCAAAAAAAAAATAAATAAATAATTGAGCAAGCACTTCAATGCATGCATTGCCTGGTATATTTAGAAGAAAAACAAGACCAAGAAGGAGCAGGTGTCCAACTGGAAGCAATGTCACCTTAGCCTGAACAAACAAATAAGAGCACAAGTGAAATCCTCCAAAGCAAACTTCGAGTCCAAATTAGCCGCATCTACTAGAGACAATCATAAGGCCTTCTTCACATATGTTTACAACCTCAAAGGAAGCACCCAGATCTGTTCAGAACTGGTGGTCAAGGACACCACATATACAAATTCTGTAGATATAGCAAACTTTCTGGCTGACAGATTCAGTGAAAACTCTACCTATCTGCCCCCCAGTACTTGACCCCTTCCCCTTATATCTAGGGAACAAGTTATCACTGCTCTCTCATATGCAAAAAATAATGCCTCCATGGGACCCAATGACATCCCAGGCTGCATCCTATGTGAACTCAGGTAGGAACTTGTAGCACCATTAGGCACCCTCTTCAGCCAAAGCCTGAGTACTGGCTTCATATCAGCTGAGTGGAGGACAGCCACTGTCATCCCTTTACACAAAGGTGGAGCATCCACCGATCCAGGAAATTATAGACCCATCAGCCTAACTAGCCTGATCTGCAAGGTCATGGAATGGATTATCATGGACCTCATTAACAAGGACATTAGCAACCTCAAAACACTTGATCCCACACAGTTTGGCTTTATCAAGGGGAGGTTATGTCTGCTAAATTTGGTCGACGTCTTTGAGACAGTCACCAAAGCCATGGACCAGTGGAAGACTGTGCACACTGCCTATCTTGACCTGGCCAAAGTCTTTGACACTATTCCCCACTCGGGCAGAATAGATAAACTCTCTCAACTAGACATCAGTCCATATGCTACCAGATGGGTAGCAAACTGGCTCACTGATAGAACCCATGTAGTCAAAATAGGGGAAGCCACCTCAAGCAGCAGATCCAAAACAAGCAGCGTACCTCAGGGTTCGGTCTTGGGGCCTCTGTTATTTATGATATACTTTTCTGAGGTGCAGGCTAAACCAGTGGGCTATGGCTGACCATTTTTCAGAAGACTGCAAGCTGGGTGCTGTCATCAATTCCCCTAGTAATGTGGACATTCTCCAGGAGAGTCTCACTTAGACAAATGACTGATGCCAGAAACATGGCCTCAAGCTGAGTACCAAAAAATGCATCATTATCCCCTTTAGGGAGAGTGACATCCTCACACATTATCACATTAATATCAATGTCCTAAGCACTCAATCAGTTGTGAGAGATTTGGGCACCCAGGTTGATAGCAACCTGACTATAAACCACCATGTTGCTTCTATGGTATGGAAAGCCTTCTGCATGGCCCACCTCATAAGTAAGGTATCTCATCGAGGAACAAGTAGGTAATAGCATCCCTGTATTCTTCCCTTATAAGGCCCATTATTTAGTACAACACACCTTTCAGCATGTACCTCGCAAAGCACATGCAGCAGATGGAGAGACCACAGAGGTTCCTCACCAGGAGAATCTAGAGCCTCAAACATCTACCATACACAGATAGGTTAAAAGCCCTATCCTTCTACTCAGTTTCATACAGACTCCTCAAAGGTCACCTCTGTCTGGCATACAAGGTGATCATGGAGCCCACCTTGATGGGACTGTTGCATATCCGCAAGTCAAGCTCCACTCGAGTAATCCACATGCGTGGCCTCAACCTGGTCTGTGACTTGTTGGTGGGACAGATTTGTGTCTCAGAGACTCTCTCATCTATGGAATAGACTCCCTCTCCACATCAAGCAGAGTACCTATTTACCCATTTTTATGCACAACCTGGATAACTGGATGGGAAACAGAAATATACCCCTGGAATTCCACCAATGTCCTTGCTGGACAGGGGCATTGGGTGCTGATTTGTCTAAACATGGGCTAAACTCTTGGCTAGGCTTATAAGGGCCTCAGGGTCAATAGCTTAGTAACCTCCTATGATCCTATAATCCTATGAAATATAGGTAAACAAGACTTGCCATATGTCTACTACTTATAGCTGAGGAAGTGATAAATTAGCAGGAGTAAAGACTAGCTAGGCTGTTTGAATTTTGCTGGTAAGTTATGGCTATAGTTCCATACAGTAATATTTGTTTTACTGATTATATATCTATATCTATATCTAAATATATATGTGTGTGTGTGTGTGTATATATATATATATATATATATATATATATATATATGTGTGTATATACACACACACACACACACACACACACACACACACACACACACACACACAGACATGTTAATCTTAACTGAGTCATTAGTAGGCTTTCATTGTATTACCAAAACCAAGACTGACTATATGTCAGTACATGATTGCAGTATTCTGTCTTAAACTATTTTAATGTGTATTAAAAGTATACACAACTTACCTTAAGCAAATACAGTGAAATCATTATATTATAATAAACAAGACTGAGATATATGTCAGTCTATAACTACAGTAGTATATCCTAAACTGCTTTCTTTAATGGTTATAAAGAAATATTTCTACAGCACTGAAGCCAATGGAAATGCAGTGAAATCACTACATTACTGCAAGCAAATGTATCAGATATGTCAATAAGAACTGCATTATTTTCTTTTTAAGAGGTTAACTGCAATGTTTATAAATTGTTTTAGTACTATACTGAATACCAGACACAGACATGTCTAGAGCTTGAAAGGAATATACTACCCTTCTAAGTGCTCACAAGCACTTTACATATGAATCCATCTGAAGTATGTATAAGTACTGCTCATAGCCTTCTTCTCAGTATGCAAGCCCTTCCCAGATGAGTACTCCCGCTGTAAGTAAAAGCACTTCCTGTACATGTTTAAAGATTTATATTGTAATATAAAATTGGTTTAAGAAATTAAATGGCATGTAACATGATGTGTGGTTTTACTGTGTATTATCTCTTTTGCCCCGCCATCTTTTCTTTTTCTCTGTTTTTATTGTTCTGATTATGGATTTCTTTCTCTTTTATTATTTTGTTTCCTTCTCATTTATTTTCTTTTTTTTTTACAGTTTTAAATCCGTCCGGAGTATTCCATGCATGTGCATCCCAGGTTAGGGAGTACTCACCCTCTGCCAGTCTATGAACCTGCTTTCTTTTTTTTTTTCAAAAACTTTATTTGATTTTATATTAACAGACAACATGCTATCAAAAGGAATAAAAAAGAAAAAACAATCAAAATATATGAATAAAACTATACCAACCAAACTGAAAACTATATTACTTTTATTTACATCTGTGACATTCAACTAGTTAACCATGTATTCAAAAATATAGCTACTTCATAGAAAACACATGATAGAAAATGAGGGCAGATTGATATCTAATATAGAACAGACTACACAGGGGGAAGGAAATACTAATGGTTACTGGGAATATATAAAGTTAAATAACTTTTCCCAGACTTCCAGGAGACTGGGTCATTTTTTACTATTGGAAATAACCATTATATAAGCCAGCAAGTGTTTGGTAACCATTTGTGTAAAACTTCCCTATGTAATTGCAAGTCTATCCATTCATTTAGATCCAATAAAACGTTTCATTAATAGGAAGAGAGTAATTAAAATACAAGTTTGATGTGGTGATATATCCATAGGAGGGATATGAAGTAATGTAAATTCCCAGGTAAATGTGATTTTTTCATATCCCATCTTAGGGGATTCCATAATTTATATACACATTTACAACTCCAAAATAGATGGAGTCAGTCCGCTTTTTGGAACTCACAGTAATGACAAACTGA
This sequence comes from Protopterus annectens, assembly GCF_019279795.1. Lineage (NCBI taxonomy): Eukaryota > Metazoa > Chordata > Ceratodontiformes > Protopteridae > Protopterus > Protopterus annectens. Next base: position 1,042,829,192 of record NC_056731.1, read on the forward strand.
TGGAATAGATGTGTTAATTTTGTGTAATGCCATGGGGGTAAAAGTGGCATTATTAATGATCATGAGTTGTGTGTACATCAATTTTTGTTTCAGAGGGAGTATCTTGAAAATTATTTTAATTGATTGTTTCATCTGTTGCACAGAGATCAAAGGATTCATTTTACGCCAATAGTTAGAGAATAGTGTGTTATTTTGATATTTAATAGCAATTATCAATATATCCTCTTGGAGCAAGACATATGGACAATGCCATAAGTAAAAGAAAGACAAAGATCCAAAAATAGCCACAATTTTTAAATATTGCTCATACAAACTTAGAAAATTGATAGAATAATAGGTTTGCGTTAGCATGAAATTTCTGAAGGACATGAAGTCTGAAAATCAAATGTCTGTCATTATTTTCTAATTTCAGTCTTCAAAGATTTGCCACTAATTTGCAAAAAAACTACAGTTTTAAGAAAAATGGACTAAATATATGAGGCAAACATCTGGACATTCTGCAAAAATCTGTACAGTTGAGAGGTATGTAATGTATTTGATATCATCTTTTCTTTAGCTAACATTAGCTTCCACAAGGACTCAGAGTTCTCTACGTTCCCAATTGTTATATTACTGTTATAGAGGTATCAAAAGTATAGCTCTTTAATTTGCCTTAGAATAATTATGTAGATTTTAGGTAACTTAAAATGAGTTCTTACTCCTGTGATAGAACATTCACGAAAGGGGAAGAAGTTCAAAATTGGTTTATCCTTTAACAAGGGGAAGTTTTTTAGGTTAAGCATTAAGTTATTGAGTCTCAGATTTGGATTAAGATGTAAGGGTTGTATAGTTTCAAAAGCTGCTGATAAATTTAAAGCTGTAAAGAGCTTTTGTAAATTAGTAATAAAGTATTTTATTGGGTCAATGATCTTGTAAGCTAACAATTCTTTCTTTTAAAGAAAAGGAAGTGTGTTGGGGTTAAAATTTAAGGATTTTATATAATTATAATACAGTTTTATTCTTATAGGTGTCCAAGTATTATTTATTGGGTCATGTTCTGTGTTTTGTATTATCCTACTACTATTAATAATATCAAAATACAATCTGAAATCTGGAAGATTAAGTCCCTTATTTAGTTTCAGTTCCATTAGTTTGTGGTATGATATCCTTACAGATTTAGGGAACCATATAAATTTAGCTAAAAAATGTGTGTAGTTTTTTAAAGAATTAATTGTAGACTATAACTTGGGAGGTCATGAAAGTATATAATAGTCTAGGTAATATATTCATCTTGACTATAGCAACCTTTGATAAAAAGGTAATTTTAAGTTATTCCATCTGTTAAAATTCTGTATGATATTTTGTCACTTAGTCAAGATGCTATTTTAATAAAACCCCTTCTTATTTTGGTAAAAAGTAATCTCAAGGTATTTAATAGATTGTTTTATTTTAATTGTGCCTAAATGTGAATATAATAACATTAGTTTAGGAGGGCTTAAAGGAAATATAGTAGTTTTGTCTAAATTAAGTTTATAATTAGATAGCTTTGAGAACGTATCAATGGCCTTCAGTAGTTTAGATATATCTGAGCTTGGGAAAGAAAAGTATAAATTTAAATCATCGGCAAAAGCTGTCAGGAATACTTTACTATTAAAGACTATTGGAGGATTATGATAAATATGATGTTTAATAATAAGAAAAAGTGGTTCTAGATATAAGTTGAAGATGTATGGGGATAAAGGGCAGCCTTGTTCTGTTCCATTTTTAATCATAAATCTGTTGGAAATGTTTTTATTTATATATAAATTTGTATAGGATTTAGTGTTTTAATTATTTGAATGAAGTTAGAAGGGGAAGCAAAATAGGGTAATACTGATAACAAGAAACTTAGGTTAAGTCTATCAAATGCCTTATATGGATCAACTTGTGAATGTTATTAGGGATTCAGGAGTAAGGGTATTGTCACAGGTTTGTTTGTAAGAGGTGAATCCAGATTGTTCAGTGAAATGATGTGTGTTATGATTTTTCTGAGTCTACTAGCAAGAATAGATGTGAAGATTTTTACATCAAGATTTATTAGAGAGATGGGTCTAAAGTTCTTAGGGTCTCTAGGGTCTCCATGTTCTTTTAGAATGAGACTGTTTTTGAAGCATTAAGGTGAATATCAGTAATATTGTTATTTATAATGTATTTTTTATTTATTTATTTTTATTTTATATTTTTTATTTTATATATCAGTCTGACTGAGCTGAAAAGGCTTTTTTTCAGCAGAGGCCCGGGAAGAAAAGCACCACATAGAAAAATTACAGATACATTTAGATATTTAGACATAATCAGTATACACACAAATTACAATAGACATGTTTTTACACTGGTATGCAGCACATCAGCAGTTACAGTGGAGAGAACAAACAAGAAAATATTAATTTAAAAATAAAGGTAATTAATAGATTTGTGGTGTACAGCTGAAATTTGGAACATAGGTAGAATACATACATAGTACACAGGTACAGTGCATACATTGTACACTAGCCAGTGTTTGTGAGTAAGAGTGAAAACTATTATCAAGTACTCTAGCTTTAGTATGTGTACCTTATCTGCTTTCACTAGCCTGGGGAGCAATCATGGCACTGCCAGCTTTGCTTGAGATGTTGCCTAATGAGGTTTTTAAGGGTGGCTTTGGACGATGTGTTTTGTATGCTAGTGGGGAGAGAGTTCCATTTTTTAGCCACTGAACTACTATATAGTCTCCAAAGCTATTGTAGCTATTGGTAACTTCTTGTAGTAGTTTGCTTGATGATCTAAGAGCCCTTTTGGCTGAGTGATGTACTAGGTTTTTGATGGCAGGACACACTGGGGAGGTAACAGATAGACTGACAGATACAGAGCTGATTGTAGGTTAGAAGGTTGGGCAGTTCAAGCCAGTGGAGCTGTCTCAAAGCAGTACAGTGATGAGTTCTATATGAGCAATTTGCAGCAAAGCGAGCAGTTCTGTTATAGCAGGCTTCCATTTTGCTTAGTTCAGTTTTGTTGAGATTAGTCAGAATGGGAGATGCATAGAGTAGGGTGAATAGAAGTTGGGAGCGAGCAATCCTGTGTTGTTGGTAAGAAATGGTTTGGTACAATAGAGTGATCCCAATTTGGCATGTACTTTTTTAATAGTTAGGTTGAGATGACTATTACATTTTAGGTGGGAGTCTATGGTTATTCCCAATAGCTTAGCGTGTGCCACTGAAGTGATTGGAGTAGCATTTGTGGAGTAGATAGTGAATTGACTGCTATCAGTGTTTTTATTAGAACTGGTTATAATCATAAGCTGAGTTTTCCTTGGACTGAGGATAAGTTGGGCTTTGGTAAGGTAGTTTCCAACATCAGAGATTCCTAGTTGAGTTGCTTGCAGGAGGGTGGTAATGTTTTGTGCAGCACATATTAAGGTAGTATCATATGCATACTGTGTGGAGGTATGGAGGCCATTTGTGAAGATTGTGAATAGTAGTGGTCCTAAGATAGAACCCTGTGGGCCTCCTATAGTTATGGGCAGCTGAGGAGAGAGAGAATTTTCCCATTTCACAGCTTGGTACCTGTCAGTTAAGTAGCTTTGGAACCAGGTAACAGTGGAATTTGATAAGTGATATTGGTTTAGTTTGTGTAGCAGGATTTGATGCAAGACTGTGTCAAATGCTTTGGCCATATCCAAAAAAGAGTTGACCTGCAGGCCTTCATTTGTTGAGATGGTTTACTGTGTCTGTGAAGCAGAGGAGGACTGTAGTGGTACTATGGGCAAGTCTGAAACCATGCTGAGTAGGTAACAAGATGTTGCTGTCTAGGAGATATTTTAGCACCTGGATATGGATGCATTTTTTGAGGATTTTGGCCAGGGGGGAGAGTAAAGCAATGGATCTGTAGTTATTAAGTTCAGTTGATGTCCCGCCTTTATGTATGGGTAAAACATAGGGTATTTTCCAGAGTTTGGGCACATCGTTTTCAACACTTGATCTGTTTATGAGAGTGGAGATGTTGCAATATTGTAGCAATTAGTGGAGTAAAACTTTTGTAAAACTCTGAAGTAAAACCATCTGGTCCCGGTGCTTTATGAGACTTTAAGTTCCTTATTGTATTAATAATTTTCTGCTGTGAAATAGGGTCTGATAGTATTTTCTGTTGGATAGAGTCTAGTTTTGGAAAGGACAAATTCTGGAGGAACAATGGTTTATTGTGTTCTGAAGTTGGAAGAATTTGCTAGCATAAATCTGTAAGTAAATTTGCTCAGACAGATTTAGAATTTCGGTATTACTACAATATGTCTTCTCTAAGTAGTTAATTTCACTTATAGTAAGTTTAAATTATTTAAGGTAAGTAAATCTAGCTAGAACTCTAGATGGTATTTGTGCTCCCTCAGCATATTTGGCCAGGTTTATTGTTTTTTGGCCTTCAATAAGTAAAGGCCCTTTGAAATTTAAGTAGTTGTTCCTCAGTTTGTTTCTTACTAAAGCACTTCTGCAGTTCTAATTCCAAATTGTCTATGTTTTCATTTATTAGTGTTTCCTCTTTGCTCTGTGATTTTTTTATAATGTACAACTTTACTAATAAGGAAGCCCCTTATTTAAGATTTAGTGGTGGCCTCTTCAATGTCCACTGGGTATTGAGAAGGAATTTTACCCAGTAAGTCTTTTAAGAATATGTTGATTCCTTCTATGATATCTTGCTTTAAGAGGAGGTTGGGATTAAAAGACCAATTGTAACCTCTTCCGCTTAAATTTTATCACTCCAGTTTATGTTTAATGAAATTTTTGAATGGTCAGAGGAAAATCTAGTGTTAATATAGCATTCTATACTCATGCTTGAAAATAGATCAGAAATTAGGAAGAAATCAATTCTGGAATCAATTCTAGATCACATTTTTTGGCATTGCGAGTAGAAGGTGAATTTTTCTTTTGTGGGATCTTTATTTTTATGTTTGAAGGGATCAAAAAGTTTGAAATCCTGTTGAAGCTCCACAAGTGCAAAAGTAGCTTGTTTATTATATGGTTTATTGGGGGTTGCTCTATCAGATGTGGGATCTTGATATGCATTCCAGCCCCCTCCTATGATTATATAGTGGTTCTTAAGTGCGGCTAAAATGTTGTAGAGGCACATAAAAAAGTGCTGTTGATTACTACAGGGAGCATAAATATTTAGGATTAAATAGGTTTCCTTATAGCAGGATTTTTTCATATTATATAGCACTATCTTCCATCTCTGTCAGAATCACATTTTATGATATTATCCTGGAATGATTTTTTGATAAGTATAGCCATCCTATTAGTTTTACTATTAGTTTTTTCACTAGATGTTATGACCTGTTTGATCCATTTTTTTCTCCCCAGTCTTTACCCATTGCTCATTTGTCAAGTGGGATTCTTGAATTACAATTATGTTTGCCTTAGACTTAAAAGTAAGGTGTAAAAACAGGTTTCTTTTATCTCTTGACTGAATGCCCTTTACATTCCATGATTCGATTTCACACATTTTTCCCTAGGATATGTATTAAACTTAGATGTTGGTAATGTATGATATTCATTTTGTTATGGATAAGAAGCTTATGTCTAGATTTAGCTGAATGACACATATTTCTTCTTGGCTATACCCAATTTGTACCCATTACCCCTCTGGACCAAGAAGGAAGAGAAAAGATAAGAAAAGTGAAATAAATAAATAAATGAATAACTAGCTAAGTTTGTTCAAAAATTATAGAGTAAGTACATCTTAGGTGGGATAATACAGAGCTGGATTTCCCCTTAATAAAAACAAATACTATACAGAAAAAGCCTAACATAGTAGTTCTCATTTTAACACTGACTAACTATTCCCAACGTCTTTTCAATATAGTAACATCTTTATGCACCAGAAACAAGGATGTCAAAGTAGTGTAAAATGAAAAGGTGAAGATACCAAATCACTTATTTAACAACAAGATATTAGCTTTTGTTTTAGTGTAGAGCATTTAGTATTAGGACCAAAATTTATCATATACAGTATGCTACAGTATTAGTGGTTAACAGTGTTTGTTCTTACATCTAATAACAAGTATCAACGATCATCATTTTTAGCCTTTACAATTTAGTATCACTGCCTTTTAGTTATGTAACAACACAATAGGAGTGATTCCTGAAGGAGTTTCATATGTGTAAGCTCCTATAGTTACTGGGCACAGCTTAGTCTTTGTCCATGCTGAAATCTTTCATTTTGACTCAGTCCTCATAAGTTAGTGTGTATGCCTCATTTTGAAATGTTCAGCACTAACTGCGACTGACTATCTTGGCCAGTGGATATCTAGAACATTATTCATAGTTATCAAAGTAGAGCATAAAGCAAAGAGACCTGCAGTTTCTTTTCTCTGCAGCTTGTTTTATAATTATTCTGAAAATCAGACTGTCTAAACTTTGCATGCAATTTATAGAGCAGGAAGATAAACTTATTTAGTATATTTAAGGCCAGAGAGTTCTGTGTGTCATGGTACCTTTTTTAACCCTATGTTGAGATTCAACATGCCTGGGAAATGAGATCTGCTGCAATTCATAATCAAGTACCTGTATTTCCATTTTATTAGTGATTTGATAGTGATACATGGGTAAATATGCCCATACATCCCCCATGGGTTAACAGCTTGCAATGTCCAGACGATACTAACTTAATGGGGGAAGTGCTTTGAAGGCATGCATAGAGGATGTTGGTATCACCTTATCTTGCTCGACTGGAAATTATGGAACATCCTTTCCATTCCAAAAGGTCCTCTCCAGTCTTCTCCTCCAGCCTCAGATTTACTTATGGGAAATTGGTAGGCCTAAAATAATTATGCCTCAATTAGGATCTCCCCCTTAGGGGGTAGCATGGAATCGGCTGCACCAAATTCAATCTCCGTTTTCATTTATGAGTCGGTTCCAAGGTAGGTATTTTCTTAAAATTGAATGGAATACTTCTTTTGCCTCTTTGTTAGATGTGATTGAGTATTTTATTTCTTTATGGAAGAACACTAGTGTGTTTAGATATTTCATTTGGAACTTTATTTTTCTATTAATCATGAAATGGCAAAACAGAGAGAGAGAGAGAGAGCTTGTCTTGGCTGTCTTATCTGAAGGAGAAGATCCTGTACAACGAAGATCCAATTACCATTCCATTTGAGAAAACCTTTTTTTTTTTTTTTGCAGCTTGCAGAATGTTCAAAATGTCCTGGTAGTTTAATATCTTAACATCAATTGGTCTTGATTTATTTGGTGCTTGAGCTTCTTGTAAAGCATGATGGGCTCTCTCTATTCTTATGTGCTGCATCTCAGCAGAGTTATCCAATAAATTATATAAAATTTGCTTAATAGTTATTATTAAGTTATTATGTGTAACTGACTCAGGTATACCTTGAATAATTATATTGTTTCTATGTGATCGGGCTTCAAGGTCTATTATTTTGGATTACGTCTTGTATTAATTTGAGGTTAGTGTCCACACTTTGCTATATGTTGTCAATCCTTATTTCATTTTCCAATATTTTTGCTTCTGACTTCTCAGTTCTGGTTAAAAGCTGATTGAATGAGTATTCGAAGGATATAAATTATAGAGTGAGGTTCTGTTTTGCTGATGAATAAGATATAGAGCTGATTTGATGTCTTCTAGGTTAGCTGGTTTGTACGGTTTAGATTTAGTTGCCATTTTTGCCATTTCAGAATGTTTTGTTGTCCTTTGTCTTTTTGGTGTTGTATCTTTTTCTGGAGAGGCTAGAACTGATTTTTTGTTGTCAGAGTCTCCATGCTGCTTTCTTTCATAGACATTGTGTTGGTATCTTGCATTCCAGTTTATCATACAGGCCATTACTACCACATGGCATGAATTATGTATTGCAATCTTGAGTAATCTTGATTACAAACAGCTCCTTTGATGATTTGAAGCCACACAAATGTTAATATAAGGTATCTTGAATAAATGTTGTATTCTATTTTCAGTTTGTAGTCCTCCTCTTATCCTCTGGATTGTAGTTTTATTTAATGTTTTCGAAAGAGCTAGGAATAACAGTGTCTACAGAACGGCAGCTATCTTGTTCTCCATGGACCTCCTTTCAGCGTCGGAGCAGTGGCATTGGTTTTACCGGAACCCCAGTGTGTGGTAACCTGGAAAGCCTCGCAAAAAGTGGCTTTAGAATTTGGTTTTGGATATACTGGTGTAGGTAGTGGACAGACAGATTCAGCCAGTGAAAACCTATCTTCAGCATGTGTAAGACATGCTCTCTTAACTGGTGCAGAGCACCACACCATCACGTGGCCATACCCCTTCAACATCTGGATCCTCCTTTGCACTACCTTCTGGTCGCAGAAGTGTATGAGGCTCTGTAGACTCCTGCCCCATGTCTTCCACAGGTCTTCTTCCTTTGTCCTTTGTCCACTACCCACTTACCTATTGTCCAAATACACTACCCTATCACAAAAAAATTAAAAAAACTGGAGGGTCTATCCCGCCCAAAAACATGGTGCCTCTTCTCTTCTACCTCCTCCAGTGCGGACCCTCTTGATGTTTTCCTTCTGTGTACCCCTTTGTTTGTGTCCACTTTTTCAATCTTTCCTATTTCCCCCTTTTTATTCTTTAATAAAACCGTCAGAGTAGTCACATAAGCATACCTCTACATAAAACAATATAACCCCTTTTATTTTTTAAAAAATTCAGTTTTAAATGCTGAGGCAGTCCACCATTTGCCTTATACATTTCAAGCATAACTGTGCTTAGCCATGCTCACCCATGATACTCAAAAACAAAGTAATACAAAGCCTTAGACATTTACATACTAATTTGCAAGTTCCTAATGCTGAATTTTACATACTTTACAACTTTGCCATAAATGGGCATGTTTTTAAAAACAGCTTAGATTATGCTGATTCATCACAAATTATCATCTGCTGACTTTATTTACAAACCTGTCTAAAAAGTCCTCTCATAGATATTAATTCACAAGTTTTAATGCTGAATTTTACCTACCTTATACTTTTGCAATAAATGGGCAAGTTTTTAAACATAACTTTTATTATGCTGATTCATCACAAATTACATATGCTGACTTTATTTACAAACCTGTCTAAAAAGTGCTCTCATGGATAACTGCTAGGAATGTACAAAGTTCTGGACTATGAATACGAGCCTTTATGTTCAATTTAAAGGAAAAATTGCTTAGTTTTAAGAAAATAGATGGACAAATATCTTAGCAGTACGTGTAAACTGCATCTTTATTTATGCAGAGGTCCTTAAGATGTACAGGTCCAGACCACCAAAATAACTAATTTGTTTATAAAAGGGTAAATATTCCCATCACTTAACTGATGCCAGGCAGTAAATTGTTTTTTCTAAGCAAAGCTTTTCATAGAGCACAATTTTGCATTTTCCTTCACTGTAAAGCTGTTTGTCATTGCACTCTAATAGCTTTGACAAATATATGGTTTAGCATCTGTCACCTCTGCCTACCTTCATTAAGTATACTGCTGTTTCCCTAAAGTCTGCATGCACAATTGTTCTGCCTTCAGTGCTGTGTTCCCTGCTGGGAAAATTGTACATCAGACTCGTTGCATCAGTTTCTTTGCTTCATTTGCTTATTTTTTTGAAAGGTTTGACCTGAGATGACTTTTGACTTGTTCATTTAAATTGTTCTAGGCTGATTTTTGCAAGTAGTGTTGTTAATTATGCCTGCCACAAAACTTTGAACATTGGGCTTTGCAGTTTCTAATTAGTCCAGCTTTTCAAATACACTTCTTTCATCTTGTTATTAGAAGAATCCTATTCTTTAAAACATATATAGGGATACACAGCTTTTATATAACCTAATGGTCTCAAAATATCTGTTTATTTCAAAGTAAATATTAAAATATGTCAGTTTGGCGCAGAACGGTAATAGTATGAGTTGCTAATGAGACTCATTCTGTAGTTCTGGGTGTGATCTTATCAGTGACTATTTATTAAGTATAGGGCTGAGGACATTATTTAACCATAGAGTATTATGGGGTCATGCTACTCTCTTTGAGTTTCCAGTTCTGCATTTAGTGGCAGTAATATTGTGCATGGAAGTCTTAGTTCATGAAAAAAAATTACTTTGATTTTTATGGCTGGGATGCACTATCTGGGCACAGCCATTTTCAGTGGGGTGCCAAGGAGAGGAATTACTTATGTCGCAATAATACATATCAATATAGGTATATAATCATATCACATAAATATCTAAACAGCACATCAAAGAAAAATATTGTTATGACAATAAGGGGAAGGCAAAGAAGAGATACTTTAATGTCAATACAGGACAGGTAATAATATCTCTATCAAAACAATACCATTTAAGTGGTGAGAGATGACAGTCAAGTAATTTAATAACTATGCCACAGGATATTATCATTTTTGAATGGTATCTATAAACACTGAGATTAAGAGATTATAGGTGTGGAGGAAGCAGGCAAGGGGTATACATGAGGTACATGTGGGATGAAGGAAATGGAAAAGAAATGTTTCTACTACAGGCACTTGTGCAAGTAGTTCATGATATGCTTGATTATTGTCACTTGTTCAAAAAAGCAAGTGCTCTAACTCCCATTAGCCTGAACACCCATTTCTGCATAGCCCTCCTAATATCCAGCCATGTAAACTACTTAGCACTCCCAGAGCTTACACCCTAAACTTGAAACTCCCACTTAGTTCTCAGTCTGACTTATTGGTTCCTTACTCTTAAACTCCACTCCTCCAACTCTAAATCCCCCAATAGTTCCCTAAATTTAAAACTCAACCAACACCCCAAAACCAAAATCCTGCAGTTCCTCCATAACCCTAAAACTCAATTCCCACTCCCAAACCCTAAAATCCCCCTTCTTCTCCCAAACACCAACCCCAGTTTGGCCCCTTATTTCCCCACATCTGCTAGCCCAAACTTATATTTGATGTTGAGCATGAGTAGTGCTCCCCACCAACAGCTTCTTGTCCGAAGTTGTATTCAAGCTCGAACATGAACAGCAGTTTGCCTGAAGTCCAAGAAGGTCATATCACTAGTTTCAAGGCAATGCTTTTCAAGTACTTGAAATGTGTCTGTCTTGAGCACAGTGGGAATAGTGATGGTAGGAAGGTGAAAGTTGAGAGATGTGGGGATGGCAATGTTGAAGACAGTCCAGTGGGATGTTAAAAATATGGTGTGAAAAGGAATAGCAGTACTAAAAGCACAAAACAATAACAAACAGAATGTATAATGGAAAGTAAGTAGTAAATTAGAGTAATGATAAATTATACTTAGATGTATATTAAAATATGATGTAGAGGATTGCATGAAAGTGAAGAATAAAATAATGTGAATTTCTATCTGAATTTTGGAATTACAAAATCCATGTGGTTTCAACATGTATTTAAAATGAGTGAAGCAAAATACAGTATAAATATATAAATAAATAATAAAAGAGTGGTGTTACCCTTCCATGGTTTCTTAAAATAAAAACATACTAAAATGGCTTTAATCAAAGCTTAATGTCCTAGCAAAATATATTTTAAATGTAATAGAATTACTAGAGATGCAGACAATATTATTGTTTTATTCCTGCAGTGTAACATTCAATATATAATTAGTTCCTGTGGTCTGAAGTCGAATATGTATACAGCACCATAATGAAGATAAATGAATGTACTTACAGTGCAATATCACGTCTAACTTCATTCACAGTAAAATTGGTGGAATTAATACTCAAAACAAACAGCTTAGAATACATATAATCTGCATGGTGCATATGATAAAAGGTGGCAAAGAGAAGAAAAAACAGAAATTTGAAAGGGTGCTGTACATTATACTTGAATTTCAGAAATGGTATGTCATAATGCACCATGTAAACCTATGAGTATTTAGTAATTTATCTGTTTGCTGGCTTGTTTGTTTGTTTGCTTGCTTGTTTGTTAATCTGGTAAGATAACCAGTCAGTGTGCAGTACCATTTTCATCTACAGCCTGAACCACAAGCTAGTAACGTTGTACAAATGTTATATTTAATGCAAAAATAATACAAATGATGTATATTTTTCCTGCAGAAGAGGCTTACAACAAGGAAGTAATAACAGTGTACTGCTGTCCTGGGAGAGTCAGCAATGATCCTCAAAAGTATAACACTTGTTAATTTATGCATGCTGTAAATTGAATCCAGACAAGACAAAATGATGCTGCTTAAAAAGGCATGAGCAGTTAAAAACAATATGACAACTATATACAATACCTTATTCTTTTAATCAAGGGAAAATACCTTGAGTCAGAAAGAAATATAAGTATTGCACAGGTTGAAGCTTATACATTAATTGGGATAAGATCATTAATTATATATTATCAGGGTTTAATTAGAATGAAGGTAATCATAAACATAACACAGTATAGTCAAGAAAAAAGTATATGATC
>NC_056731.1:1042846584-1042996600 GCF_019279795.1 Protopterus annectens
TATCATTCAAGCAAAATGCACCACATATTCTGCTGAGCAGAAATAATAAGCAACTATCACAGTATTAATGACTATTTATTATCCTGTTTTATTCTTAACTTGTAAGCAGGTTAGAGAGTTGATCCATCTTGAACATTTGTAAGCACAACCCTGAAAGAAGTATAATAAGCTGTGTGCAAAAACTTTTTTAACACACACGTACAGAGCAGTATCATGTGCTGACACATAGTTTTGAATTTTGTCAATATTCAAGCAACTGCCTCTTATAAATGATGTAATTACGTTAGGATTTCCCATCAGGATGACAGCAGCTGAAAGGCCCTATAACAAATGCATGTCTAGCATAGTAAGTGAGGTAGAATTTGTATTAAATTGTGTTGAAACACAATGGGGACAGCACAGTGGATAGTGTTGTCATCTTGCCGCAATATATTCGTTGGTTTGATTCTTGGCTGGAGTGCCTTGTGTGTGAAGTCTGCATGTCTTCTCTGTGTTTCTGTGAGTTTTTTCTGGGTCTTCCAGTTTCTTCCCACATTCCAAAAGACAGGCAGTAGGTGGATTGGACATGTTAAATTGGCTATTAATATGAGTGTGTGTGTGTGTGTGTGTGTGTGTGTGTGTGTGTGTGTGTGTGTGTGTGTGTGTGTGTGTGTGTGTGTGTGTGTGTGTGTGTGTGTGTGTGTGTGTGTGTGTGTGTGTGTGTGTGTGTGTGTACGACTGTGGTATGGAAGAACATCCACAGTAGGGCTAGCCACCAGGAGGTGTGAACCTTGGCTCTAGATGATTGCCATTGTTAAAGTGACACCCTGACCGTATGTGCAGAAATGTGAAAAAGGGATTGTGCATGGATGGATAGATTGCATTGAAACATTCATATTGATATGTTATCTGCTATTATGCCTAAATAGATAAGATGTTTTGACAACATTGGCAAACAGATAATATGAAATATAATGTAATGATGAAGTATGCTAGAAATCTAGTAATATATAGTTCAGTTTAAGAGTGAGGAATAATGTAAATGCATTCTCGGTGTAATATCAATTAAAGTATAATTTTGTCCAGTGTACATCATGTTTGTCTTTGTTCAATATGTACTTTCTAAAATTAACAACAATTCATATCAGAAATGATGATAGAGAAGGGAAATTAGAACTTAAAGAAATCAGGCATGAAAGATTTGAATGAGACTGGCTGATATTTATAATTAGTGGACATTATTTAAGTATTCATGTATATATGTATGCATGTGTGCATGTATGTATGTATGTATGTATGTATGTATGTATTTATTTATTTAATTTTGTATTGCTTCAGAGAGATGATCTGACTGGTCCATGCAAAACCCCATTTTCAGCGGAGAGCAAGTAAGGAACACTCCAAATAGTAACATTACAAAAATGACAATAAACAGATAACGATAAAAAAACAGTATAACAATAATTACATATAAAAACAAAGAAGTAGCAAGTTCTGCATTAAATCACATAAATATTGTCTCTATGCAGGCAAGCCAAAAGAAATGCAAAAACGTAAACAAAAGTAGTATCAGGCTTGTGCCAATATTGGAAATGAATCAGGTGAGTAGTAGATAGAGGTAAGAAGAGAGAAGTCTAAAAGAGTAAGCAATAAGAAGAAATGAGATAAGGAGGTAACAGTTTAACGTGTTTATGGTAGAAAAGATAGTGAATATGAATTAGAGATAATTTAAAATTAGTGAGGGCATAGACTTAGTAAAATAAGGTATAATGGAATCATGTGCAAGAAGGTAAAGAGTAGTTGAGAATAGTCTGGTGAGGGGGCAGAAGAACAAAGTAAAATATTATGCAGAAATTGTTCTAGTTTTTCTTTGAAGAAATTGGAAGATGATATTTGACATATTGTAAAGGTGAGATAGGTCCATAGGTGGAGTAAAAGGAGTCAACAGAGCTGTTGCATGATTTCTTGATTTCGACAAGGTTAGTATCTAAAGAACAAAGATATATTGGGGAAGTGTACCATTGCAAAATAAAATTAATAAAAGGGGTATGCCTCTGGTAAGAAAAATATATTGTGAGCAAATGCTAACTATGAAAGACAGAGATAATCTATGAATTCAATCTAAAATAATTTTATATGGGTTAAGCAATGAAATGATGTGTTAGGTGAATTAGTAGCAAACTTTCAATTTTGTTATTGGTTTGTTCCATTTTACATGTTAATGAAGAATTGATATCTGCAAGAATAGAAGAAACATACAGTAGGCATGGCCAAAGGTAGGTCATTGCAGAGCATTTACAAGACTATGAGGTGAGAAAATTTGAAACTTTTGGAGGACAACTAGCTTTTCAGTAAGTTTTTCATTGCACATTATCAAGAGTAACACCTAATAGTTTAGGGTATTTTCAGCTAAATATTTTCACAGTAGAAGATTTTAATGTTGGAGATATTATTTTACAGACCATTACTTAATTTTTTTAGGATTTAAAGGTAGCTCAGAGTGGGCAAGCCATGTTTCAATAGATGCAAATTGATTCTTGGTAATGGATTGTAATAAAGAAAAGGAGGTAAACTAACAGATTAGTGTAGCATTATCTGCATATCATATAACCGTAGCATGAAATGAGGCAGAAAAAAAGATTATTTGTGAACAAAGCAGATAACAATGGGCCAGTGGATGAATCATTGTGGAATACCAGTGGTTACTGTCAATTTGTAGAGACGACTGATTGCCATTAAACTGCTTGTGTGTGCTATTTCAGAGGTAGATAGTAAAACCATATAAGAAAAGGAGAAGAAGAGACTAGGAAGGAGAGGGAATGGATATGTTTAGGATGAGAAACAGTATCAAAATCTTTGAAAAGGATGAAGAAGAGCAGCGATATGAATTTGCTAGCATTTCTTTCTTGGTAGGTGGTGTTTAAGAAGGAAGGAAGGAAGGCAATAGTAATACTGTAGTTATGATGAAATGCAAGTTGTGCTGTGTCAGCAGATTATTAGAGAGGTTACAGAGAATAATCTGATTCTAAATATATCTTTCAAGGATTTTTGACGTAGAAGAGAGGATAGCAGTTGATCAAAAGTTTGACATTTCTGTGGAGGTAAACCTTTGTCTAGGAGAAAAAAATATATGAAGAGGATCACCAAAGGAACACTGCAGCACTAAATCCAGAAAAGTTATTGAAAAATGTTAAGCGCTTTTGTCAAAATCACAAGCCTTCATCAGAACAAGAACAAACAGAAAATGCCATATTTAAATACCTTAAACCTTACAGCCATTGGTTGACAAAGCAAACATAATTTCCTGTAAAATAATTAAGCAGTTTAAAAAGACAGTAACACATAATCACAGTAACTGCCCACTACAACACACCAATTGTCACCTACCAACCACATATACATTACTGTGTTGCGTATTGAATGACTAGTATGAATAACTTGTCATTGAGCCCAGGTGGTTGACATGCATTTAATTTTATCTGCCACTTGAGCTCTAAATATTAAAGGAAGTCATCATCGGGCCCTCCTCGTGGACTCAGGTCTACTTGTTCAAGTACAAAAAATTTAAAATAATGCGTCGGATGTACCTTTATATGCTTAAATAAAGCATTGGTTTCTTTGATTTTAGTATATCATAGTTGTGTTGATATATTCTTTGTCTGAGGGCTCTGATTGTCTTCCCCACAAAGTACCCCTCACATACCATACAGGTTGCAATATACACCACTCCCTTGGTGTAACAGTAACACTTCTTAATAGTAGTAATTCTACCATAGTTCCTGATTCTAATAGAAGCAGTGTCCAATATATAGGGGCATTGTCCACACCTCCCACATTTAAAAGTTCCACCAAGGCCTGCCTTTAACTTTTTTCTCTCCACCAGGCCTTTCAAGGAGGTGCCCTTTTTGTAAACCACAAGAGGTTTTTCCCCCAACCTTTTGTTGATCTTCTCATCCAAACAAAAAATGGTCCAAAAATCATAAATGATGCTTCTAATGTTAAAAAAATCCCTGGTGAAGGGCAGGACACATGCCCTAGTAAAACTGTCAGTTTTTACCAAACCAGAGGTTCTATTCAAACCTTCAGGCTTCTCCAAGAGTGTAGAATAAATACCCTCAGCTCTTTTTGATTTTACTTCTTCAGCAATATCATTGACAAAGTTAAAGGGGTAATCTCTTTTCTGCAACATACCCATTAGGACACCACATTCTTTAATAAAATCATCCTGGTCAGACATCATTCTGGCCAATCTCACATACTGACCCTTGACAAGAGATTTTTTCTGATGCAGAGGGTGGCAACTCTCAAAAAGCAACAAAGAGTTAGAATAGGTAGGTTTTCTATAAAGGTGTGAAGTAAACCAACCCTTAAAGTGATATTTCTTAATAGTAACATCCAGATAATTCAAGGTGTCAAGGTCCTTGGTCATGGTAAATTTGAAAAAGTTGGTGGTGTTGTTAATGTAAACAAAGAACCTATTCAGGTCGTGTTAGCTCCCATGCCAAGATAAGACCATATCATCCAGGTACCATCCATATTGTACCCACATGTCCTTGAATTCAGAGTTCGTTATGTAGAGGTATTCCCACTGTGCTAATACAATGTTAGCAAATGACGGTACGCAACATGCACCATTGCCACCCCCTGCACCTGCTTGAATAAATGCCCCTCAAAAGTGATAAAATTGTTGTCCAGAACCATTTCCATACACAACCTGATAGTAAGGATAGTGTCATGGTTCAATGCACTGTTTAAGCATAAATAGTCATAGAACCATTCTAGTCCAACATCATGGGGTATTACTGAGAAGAGGTCACAAATGTCAATGGTGACCAAGATCAAGTCCTCGTGGTACATGCTATACTTGACTTTAGACAGAAAGTCCTAGGAGTCCTTGATCACCAGGTCTCTGTTATCGAAGGTGTGCTTAACAGTGTTGTCAATATATTTAGCCAAACTGAAGGTTTTAGAAGTTTTGCATCGACAATTGGTCATAAGGGGGGGGGGTCAGAGATACTCTTATGTATTTTAGGGATTCCAAAAATGGTAGGAATCCTAGGATGCTTAGTTTCCAAGAATCTAGAAGTTTCTAAAGTAATTTGCTCATTTTGTAAAAGTTGTTCAATGTCTAAAACTATACGCCTGTAGGATATAGTCAACTCATTTTTGGAAACCTCTGTGTATGTGTCACTATACAATAAGTCAGTCATTTTGCTATTGTAATCACACACATCCAAGATAACATACCTCTCCCCTTATCCGGTTTCATAATCCTGATTTCATCATTCTCCAAAATATTATGGAGCAATGTAATTTCTTGCCTAGTTAAATTATTGGCACCATTACTGTCAAGAAGTTTTTTGTTATTGTTTTTGGCAACTACTTTTCTGAATTCATTTTCAGAAAGGGTCTCAAACATTTGTACTGTCAGGTGCATAGGGGGAATGAAAGTATTTTGTCTATTTAATTGGCCTAGATTCTCCTGCAACGTGCATTGTCCAGCCCCCTCTTGTGAAAAAAAGAGTTCCAAATTCAACTTCCTAGAGAATAATTTAAATTCCAAAATAGTATTGACAAATGTCACTACCAGTTGTTGGCACAAAGTTGAGCCCTTTTGAGAACAGTTCTGCCCAATCAGTACTCACAGTTGTCCTACTATAATTGTAAATGCTGAAATCATGCTCAAGATTCTTCACAATGGTACATTCATACATCCCATCCCTTTCATTGGTATCATTCATCACCTCCAATACTGTTGTTGTTGTCTCCCCCTCCTCCATTGATTCTGATAATTCACTTGTCCATACCCTCCATTCCCTTGTCCCCCCCCCTCTGATTCATCAATCGCTGGGATCTCCTCAGAGGCGGTGGTTCTAAAGGGGCATTGTCATCCACTGAATCCACCACATCATCTTCTTCATTAATTACATTAACCTCTTCACATCTTTCAGCCCACCTAGCTTGTTGGCCCAGGGTATGCCCTCCCCTCATCATAATCCATTTTATCCCTGAACAGTTTTCTTTCTTTCCTTTTTTGCAATTCCACCATGTCATTATCAACACTTTTAAATAAATTGTTAAATTCAACCAACCTGTGTTCAAATAATAAATCACGCTTAATTTCAGTATCAAGTTTATGTCCTTTAAAATAGCAGCCATTTTCTTATTGTTATCAGTATTAAAAATGTTTAACAACTCACAACCTTGCTTATTGAAAAAGTTCTTTATGTCACAGTGTAACTGTGAGTCCTTTATAAGCCCAGTTGGATATTCCATGTCAGAAGGCCCTTGGGAATCTGCTCTCACCTTACACACTCATGCAGATATTCATTTTCCAATTGCAAACGTTTGTACCTGAATATGGCTTCCTTAAAACCCCGAAATTGTTGCTCGAGACTGCTGTGTTGGTTGGTAGCATTCATATTCTGTTCATCAAAGATAATTCCGTTCCTGAGCCATTGCTCAACTGAAAATGATGGCATGTTGTCATTACGTGCATCTAGCATGTTGCTAGATGCTAGTCCACTCCCATTAATGTTACTGCTGCCTGCCAGACCTCGTTCATAAGAGTGATTGTTAGAATTAGTGCTCCTTTGTGCTGGAGTAATCATTGAGATGTCAGGACTCGATATACAGGATTATTGAGCCCCTGACTGTGATGATCTGCTAACTGACCCAAAAGTGAATCTACCTTAGCGGAAATCCCAGCAACAGTAGATGCAAGTGTTGCCACCGTTTGAGCAATAATGTTCAAGTCCATGCTGCCAGTGCTACTGGGTTGCTCCCCTCCATCCATGACTAAAACAAACTTAGAAACAACGAATACCAAAACCAAGTAAAAAATATATGAAGAGGATAACCAAAGAACACTGCAGCACTAAATCCAGAAAATTTATTGAAAAAAGTTAAGCTCTTTCATCAAAATCACTAGACTTCATCAGAACAAGAACAAACAGAAAATGCCATATTTAAATACCCTAACCCTTACAGACATTGGTTGACAAAGCAAACATCATTTCCTGTAAAATAACTAAGCAGTTTAAAAAGACAGTAACACATAATCACAGTAACTGCCCACTGCAACACACCAATTGCCACCTACCAACCACATAGACATTAATGTGTTGTGTATTGAAGTATGATTTAAAACACAGATCTTGAATAAAATCACATAAAAAAGCTGATTTTAGTTTTACTACAGAACTAATGGATAACTTGTCATTGAGCCCAGGTGGTTGACATGCATTTAATTTAATCTGCCACTTGAGCTCTAAATATTCAAGGAAGTCATCATCGGGCTCCCCTCAGGGACCCAGGTCTACTTGTTCAAGTACAAAAAATTAAAATAATGTGTCGGATGTACCTTTATATGCTTAAATAAAGCATTTGGTTTCTTTGTTTTTTTAGTATATCATAGTTGTGTTGATATATTCTTTGTCTGAGGGCTCTGATTGTCTTCCCCACATAGTACCCCTCACATACCATACAGGTTGCAATATATACCACTCCCTTGGTGTAACAGTAACACTTCATAATAGTAGTAATTCTACCATAGTTCCTGATTCTAATGGAAGCAGTGTCCAATATATAGGGGCATTGTCCAGACCTCCCACATATAAAAGTTCCACCAAGGCCTGCCTTTAACTTTTTTCTCTCCACCAGGCATTTCAAGGAGGTGCCCTTTTTGTAAACCACAAGAGGTTTTTCCCCCAACCTTTTGTTGATCTTCTCATCCAAACAAAAAGGGTCCAAAAATCATAAATGATGCTTCTAATGTTAAAAAAAAATCCCTGGTGAAGGGCAGGACACATGCCCTAGTAAAACTGTCAGTTTTTACCAAACCAGAGTTTCCATTCAAACCTTCAGGTTTCTCCAAGAGTGTAGAATAAATACCCCCAGCTCTTTTTGATTTTACTTCTTCAGCTATGTCATTGACAAAGTTAAAGGGGTAACCTCTTTTCTGCAACAAACCCATTAGGACATCACATTCTTTAATAAAATCATCCTGGTCAGACATCATTCTGGCCAATCTCACATATTGACCCTTGACAAGGGATTTTTTCTGATGCAGAGTGTGGCAACTCTCAAAGTGCTACAAAAAGTTAGAATAGGTAGGTTTTCTATAAAGGTGCGAAGTAAACCTACCCTTAAAGTGATCTTTCTTAATAGTAACATCCAGATAATTCAAGGTGTCAAGGTCCTTGGTCATGGTAAATTTCAAAAAGTTGGTAGTGTTGTTGATATAAATGAAGAACCTATTCAGGTTATCTTCGCTCCCATGTCAAAATAAGACAATATCATCCAGGTACCGTCCATATAGTACCCACATGTCCTTGAATTCTGAGTTCATTACGTAGAGGTCTTCCCACTGTGCTAATACAATCTTAGCAAATGACGGTGCACAACATGCACCCATTGCCACCCCCTGCACCTGCTTGAATAAATGCCCCTCAAAAGTGATAAAATTGTTGTCCAGAACCATTTCCATACAGGACCTGATAGTAAGGATAGTGTCATGGTTCAATGCACTGTTTAAGCATAAATAGTCATAGAACCATTCTAGTCCAACATCATGGGGTATTACTGAGAAGAGGTCACAGATGTTAATGGTGACCAAGATCAAGTCCTCGTGGTACATACTGTTCTTGACTTTAGACATTAGAAGCAGCATTTATGATTTTTGGACCATTTTTTGTTTAGATGAGAAGATCAACAAAAGGTTGGGGGAAAAAAACTCTTGTGGTTTACAAAAAGGGCACCGCCTTGAAAGACCTGGCGGAGAGAAAAAAGTTAAAGGCAGGCCTTGGTGGAACTTTTAAATGTGGGAGGTGTGGACAATGCCCCTATATATTGGACACTGATTCCATTAGAATCAGGAACTATGGTAAAATTGCTACGATTAAGAAGTGTTACTGTTACACCAAGGGAGTGGTATATATTGCAACCTGTATGGTATGTGAGGGGTACTATGTGGGGAAGACAATAAGAGACCTCAGACAAAGAATATATCAACACAACTATGATATACTAAAAACAATGAAGCCAATGCTTTATTTAAGCATATAAAGGTACATCTGACACATCATTTTAAATTTTTTGTACTTGAACAAGTAAATCTGGGTCCACGAAGGGAACCCGATGATGACTTCCTTGAACATTTAGAGCTCAAGTGGCAGATTAAATTAAATGCATGTCAAGCACCCTGGGCTCAATGACAAGTTATCCATTAGTTCTGTAGTAAAACTAAAATCAGCTTTTTTATGTGATTTTATTCAAGATCTGTGTTTTAAATCATACTTCAATACACAATACATTAATGTCTATGTGGTTGTTAGGTGGCAATTGGTGTGTTGTAGTGGGCAATTACTGTGATTATGTGTTACTGTCTTTTTAAATTGCTTAATTATTTTACAGGAAATGATGTTTGCTTTGTCAACCAATGGCTGTAAGGGTTGGGGTATTTAAATATTGCATTTTCTGTTTGTTCTTGTTCTGATGAAGTCTTGTGATTTTGAAGAATAATAATAATAAATTTTCTGGATTTAGTGCTGCAGTGTTCCTTTGGTTATCCTCTCCATATATTTTTTACTTGGTTTTGGTATTCGTTGTTTCTAAGTTTGTCTAGGAGAAAATAAACATCTGTTTCCATAAAGAAGGCTCAATATATTTGGATATAGAATGATTAATAAGAATGGAGATTAAATAACAGAAAATTTTAGCAGCAAGTTTTAGATATTTGGCTGAAAATTATGAGTAGGCAATGTGGTAGACTTAGGTTTAAAACATTTCTAAATAGCTGTGGATGGAACTAGTTGGAGTAAATAAAAATGTTTTTTTTTTTTTTTTTAAGAAGAGAGGGTTGATGGAGATAGATTATGGTGATTACTATACTAACTGTTCTGCCACAGTATATGTGAAATGTAAATAAAATCTATTTGAAATGCTATAGGTAGATTAATATGGAAAGGGATTGGGTTGAGAAGACTTGTTTGGTTTCAGTATGCTGTTAATTGATCACCAGAAGAACTTTGGATTTGAGCTATGAATGTTTTTGTAGAGAAATTTAAATATTTTTTATAAGCTAGTATGTTTTAAGAGAGATTGTAAATATATTTTAAAGAGTGAAATGAGGATGCATTTTTAAATATATACAATATTTTCCAAGCCACATATCTTTAGTGCATTTCATGTCTTGTTTCAGATTTTAACCAAGATACATTTGATGTGTATTTTTTCATTGTATCTGTATTTCTCTCTCCACCACCCTGTTCACCATGGGTTGTTTCTCTAATCAGAAAAAACACAAAAAATGCCACAGTGGAGCAAATTACCAGTGGAAATAAAACAATAAAATCCAAAAGACTTCCAAAAATCCACAAGGTAAACCAAGGCAGATGTGATAAAAACCAGTTTAATAAATGATAAGTGCTTTCATGCTCTCCTGAGCACTTCTTCAGACCATATAAAAAATACAAATTCACATACACTGCTTATAAAATACATAGCATTTCAAACTAACCTATCACAGAATAAAATCACTTAAATAGTCTCTGCCTTTTAAGAAAGGGTTTTAAAGGGATAGAGGTATTCAAACCTGGTGGTGTGTTGCTGTGTAACCTAATAATCCAACTGCTCTCTTGCTGTTCTAGAATCTTATTAAAATCTCCAAGTCTACCGACAGGCTTAAGTTGTTCTAAAACTCTAAACATAAATGTATGTGCAGAGTCTGTGTCCCTCACATGACAGGCTAGGGCATTTGTTGAATCATTCTTCCTAATAGCTAATAAATGCTCACATATCCTTTCCTTTCATTGTCTCTTGGTCTTTCCTACATAGAAATTTCGACAAGATAAACAACTAGCTAAGTAGATCACATATGTACTACAGCAATTGGTATTAGAATTACTAGTGTATTTAAAATGTGTGGTTGGATGTATAAAACTAGACGCTGTATCTATAAATGAGCAATAATTGCATTTGCCACACATAGTGGTATATCCATTATTTATAGAACTACGTGAATTGTTATATTTATAGCATAGCATCTGTTTAAGATTGCGCTTGTTTTAAAAAGCAAAATTTGTTCGTGGTCCTACAACCTGGCAAATTTTTCATGTGACATCAGAATAGGTCAGTTTTTCTTGATAATGTCACAAAAAGCTCTATGATCACTAGTACAATTAATCATAAAATTCACTAGATGTTCATTGGCTTGTTGTGTATTCCCATTGTGGGAAACTGAATTATTGGCATAGAGAAAAGGACATGCATTTGTGGGTCTTAATTCAGTAACCTCACATTCCATTTCATCTACCTCATTGTGTTTAGTACCTCTGCATTTAAATTCATCCTTTAGCTTAGATAGATCTGCATCAAAGACCTCTTGAACACTATCTAGTCTGGACATCCGCATGCCCTGGCCCTTCAGTACGTTCTTAAAAACCCTCTTCGAATGCATACTATTCCTGTGTAGGATGGCATTTACCCCACATTCTTTCCTGAACATACATGTGGCTATTTGGCCATCCAATGTCCTATATATCTTGACATCAAGGAAATCTATGGCAGTATATGAATGGTGATGGGTAAATTTAAGAAAACCGGTGGTCATATTCAAATATTGCACAAAATGTAGCATTAATTCATGTGGCCCTTGCCAAAGAATAAAAAGGTCATCCACAAACCTTTTAAAAAAAGCTATATATTTCCTATATGTATGTTGACTGAGCATATATTTCTCTTCCCAACCACTCATAACCAAATTGGCATAACTATTGGCACAGGGGGTCCCCATAGCTAACCTCTGCCATTGCCAATAATACTGCCCATTGAAACAAAACAAGTTATGTTCCAATATAATGCTAAGAAGGCCACACAGCAACACATTCTTACTATCAGTAAAACTGCCATCTATTTTTACAACATCATGTAATATTTTCAAACCTTGTTCATTGGGCATACTTATAAAAAGTGACTGTACATCCAATGTAATAAAACTAAGGTAATTCAAATCAGTGCAAGAACTTAAAAACAAAGACATAGAGACTAGACAAGTGGAAGTGTTCTGAAGAAGTCTACTCTGAGGTAGATGAAAGCGCAAAACCTTTCACATATTTATTCATTTTTTAAACAAATAAAAAAGTGTTTTGTGCAGAACTGTGGAGCATTAAGTGAATCCTTACATTCAGTGCAGTGAATGGAGAGAGTGTGGTTTTGGTTTATAGTGTGGACTTTCGCTGACAGTGATTTTTTTTTTACTACTTAGAATATGGTTGTCCATAGAAAATTATTTAACCAGATATCAGAACTTGAATTTCCCCTTCTTGTCTAAAATAACAATACTAAAAATTAATGTCCGACCCAGAATATGGTTCCAGTTTAATTCAACAGACAATATTATCCCACTAAACGTTTTAAAAAAAAAATGAACACAACCTTAACTAAATTTATATGGTTCCCTAAAATTCCTAGAATCTTCTTATCAAGATTAATGTTGCCAAAAAACAAAAGAGGACTGGGGATACCTGATTTCAGATTGTATTATGACATAATCTGTGCCAGTAGAATCATAGTAATTGCATACCATAATTCAAATGAAATAACTCACTTTCCTCAATGGATTGGTCTCTGGCAGGCTCATGTGAAAAGTTACAAAATAAACCCCAAAGCATTACCCTTCATAAATAAATATTTATTAAAAGACATTAAATTACACAACCTAATTAAGCATACGATTAATATATTTCAAAAACTCTTCGCCGCATTAGGTCTGTCAAATGCACACATTCTCTTCCTGCCCATTCACCTGAACCCAAATCTAAAATTGGGTGACAAAATGCTAAACCTAGATCAATCCTCTCAAATTAAAACCTTAACTGTATGGAATTTCTTTCAGCTTAAGGACAACTCCCTTCATGATATCAGAATAAAACTTAACTTAAATAGCAAATACACAATAATGTTGAGACAAATCAAAGAATTTAATTTCTACCTTAGGATGCTTCCCAAATAAGTAACAAGAAGAAATATACTTGGCCACTTCATTCCTGAGTTGTCTAAAAAATCAAAAAGAAGACGCTTTTAGTCACTTACAAACTAGTCTCTACAGCTAGATACCAATCCTGTATTACATTTGCACAATATTGGAGAGATAAAAACTCTGACCTGACAGATGATCATCTCTCCCAAGCAATTAATCATAGGAACACTCGTGCCCCTTTTAAGAAAATATTATATACACAGATAAAGATTAATACTAATGCTTACTATACTCCAGAACATTTAAACTCTTTTTTCTAACACTTCACACTTCTGCCCTTTTTGCCCCACAGCTAAAGCTGACCTCCTACACAGTCTGTTGTTGTTGTTTGTCTTTCGGCTTTTTCCCAGTTAGGGGTCACCACAGCGGAACTCCGGTCTGCTAATGATTGGCAGTAGATTTTTTTATGAAACGCTGAGGTGCCAGCTCGACATCCAACCTTCAACGAAGGCACACCCATTTACACATGCATGTCTTTCAAACGCTACCCAACTGTGGGGAGGACATGCAGGCTCCACACAGAAGGCACTCACAAGCCAAGCCGAGAATCGAACGGGAGAACCTCTTGCTGTGAGGTAACAACACTACCGCCGTACCACCGCAGCATTACCGCCTACACAGTCTATGGTACTGTAAATATGCTCATAGTCTATGGCACTGTAAATATGCTCAGAATCTATGGAATTCCCTAAGGATCAAACATAAAAAAATGGGCTATGGCAAATCCACTCTCTCCTGGGAATTTACTATACTTCATGAATGCCATGAGGACATAACCTCTACTGATCTCAGGATGCAGATTGCTCTCTTCATGTTAATTAAGCTCTATATTACACAGAAATGGTTAGATTGATCTAAACTAGATTGGGGCAACTTTAAGAACATGGCATCTAAGTATATTTTATCTCATAAACCAACCACTAACAATCTGAGTAAGTACCTGAAATACCTCAGGTTCTAGAGTATTACCCTTGACTGCATCTTAACATAGCAAACAATGTTTTTCTATATTCATTGTCCTTTAGTAGTATTGCCACCAGTCTCCTCTTCATCAGGTCTTATTCCTTTGTGTTCTCTAATGGTTACATGTATATACCATGCATACAAAGATGAGAACTATCACATCTTGTTAAATGTAATTAGAATCCTGTCATTATATTGCAGCACTATTTGTAAATAGGTATATATAGAAGTTTTTTTTTCATGTTTGTGTTATTTATTTTTATTTTTTTCTTTCTCTGTTTGCTTTTCCTATTTTCTATAACACTGTATAGTTATCTACTACATTCTGACTGTGCAAAAGTCTACATTGTACATTAACAATGTTAATATTGTCATATTTCTCATATGTCTGTTCATCTCATTCTGCTGTCCATCTACATTGCTCTTCGTATTGAAAAAATGAACTTTAAAGATACTTGTCTATTACTAGAATGGAAAGTTGCTTCATCTAACTTTGTAAATGGTTTACTTTCAATGTATTATCATCTGTTAATGTGCACTGTATTTTACAAATTGTTTAATGTAACAACAAAAAATAAAAACAAAGAGTTGAAAAAAAAAAAGATTTCCACCTCCTACTGGTGCACAATTTACATCATGAAATAGCTGTGAAGATTGCAGAGCAGGTGGGGAAAAGGTAGGGGAGAGATACATAGTTAGGAGTGATACAATGGGTGTGGCTTTGGTCTGGGTTTTTGCCACAGCAAAAGGGGGCAACCCCAAGGCCTTTTCAGTTTGTTGTTTATGTGCTCAGTGATATGAACCAATGAAATGAGACAGAGTGGAGCTTTGAAAGTCAAATTTACAGTAGGGTGGGCAACTCAAGAGAACCTGCATTTAAAAAGTACAAGAATGACTGGGCATGTAGGTGTGAAAAATCCAAAATAGTCACAGAACAGCATCAGAGCAGTTGCAACTCACAATGATCAAAGCTTTTCTGTTCTGCTTACCTAAATAAGAAATTCTCATTCCCTGTTTCTCTAACAAATATGCTAAATTAAATCATTTTGCAATCACTGAATTGAAGAACATGTATATTTGCTAAAAGGTCCTAGGTAAAATCTTAAAATAGTCAAATAAAAAAATTACAGCGAATAACAAATAAATCAAACTTCAATAAGATATGGCTGAAAGATCTCGAGACCTTGTATATTTAGCTGAATGTCGGATCTGCAGGTGTTTCTATGTGGGCATGACCAACAGGACCCTGCGAGAATGGATTAGGGAACATCTTTATGCTATCAGCAAAGAAAACACTAATAATGCTCTTGCTAAGCATGTTTTAGATAAAGGTCTTAGACACCAGTTTAGATTTAGAGTCTTACAACTAGTTCAGAAGAGATGTAGGTTAGGTAACATCAAGAATCGGACAGAGAAATTAGAAAATAGGTGGATCATCAGACTACAGGCACACCAAGATTATGGTTTGAATGACAAAGTGTCATTAAAGCCATTTCTTTTAGCACATCCATATAATCATTGAACAAGTTTATATAGGAATTAGATTTCATATTGACCTGTGATTTGTTGCTTTGTAAAATATATACATATATTATATATTATATATATGTTTTTTACCCATGAACAACTTTATTCATATGGCATATGGCTTAAATTCAGGTAATGAATTGTTGTTATTGTATGCTGCTATATGTATGTTATTATTATTTGTATTATTATATTGTAAGTATTTTACATTCATTACATAATGCATTTGCTATATTGGGTTTGCATCGTATATCAAATTTTATTCATGGTGCCTTTAAATATTTTAATATGTTAATTGGTTAATCAATGAGATAATTGAAATCACTATTTAAATGCTAGGAAATGTTTTTAGTCATTGAAGTCTGATGAAGCGTTGTTGACCAACGCGAAAGCGCTTACTCTGTTGTGAACTATTAAATTGTGAAGAGAACCTGTTCGTTTGGACTATTATTTCTTCTGCCAGGTGTACCACTTGTTCTGTTTTGCTATCTATGAAAATCAATGAATGATGAACGTATGCAAACTTTAATTGAGGAAATCCAAAAAAGTCATGCAACAGCTGCAGTCTCAGACTCTTTTGCGTAGCATTTTACATCATGTTTTTATCGTTATGCTCAGCATCTGAACATGGCAATAATATTGAAAGTGTAAAATAGCCACACATTTTCAGCATATGTTTGTATATTCTCTTTTCATTCATGAAATCAAATCTTAAGTAAAGTTGGTAGAGGACTACTGAAACATTTTCCAATGATTTTTTTTTTTAATTTTTATAGTAAAGGGTTAACTGGTTCCAGAAACACCTCATCCGATTCTGTGCTATTCTAAACACAAATTTTAGTATAGCTCTTTTATATCAAATCCATTTAATGGTTGATTATATGAGTTCTTGTCAGGAAAGGCAACAAAATATAAATTGCGACCATATCTGTAATTAATTACATTACAATATTCATTACATTATAATATATATTGTATTACAACTAAAACAAAACACATATTTCCCCATAAAATACCTTACATTGTAATTAGAAATATTAATTTACCAAATGTATCTTTAATGACCCTTGCCAAAATAACACAATCAAGTATGTCAAAGAGCTGCATATAGGTCCATTGAGATAGACTCACAGCAGAGGACCTGAGAAACAAACTTTAAATTCCCTGAATATAAAGCAATGACAATGCAATCAGCATCTGAAAATTTGCCATGCTTATGAATACATCAGAATGCAAGCTTGAGAAGTCTTACATTGTGAGACTTTAGAAAATTCCATTATAGCCAGGAGAAACAATATCAGAACCTATGGGCTTCCCAAACAGCTGGAACGAGAAAATATGCTGAATTTTCTATCATCTTGAATACCAAAAATATCGAACTTGCCAGAAGCTTTGCCTTTTGGAAGAGAAAGAGCTCACAGATCTTTGGCCACAATACCTTTGGGAAAAAAATCATTTATTCAAGCTTTATTAAAGCTAATTTTTTTCTCTACTCAAGATAAAGATCTTGCTCTGAAAACTGCATGGTCTCTTTTAATTCTGAAAATAGGGGACTCACTGATTAGATTTGAAAATGATTATTCTTCAACTGTGGCTACAAATAGGAAAACCAGCATACCCCTATTAAAGTATTTGAAAAGGCTGGCATTAAAACACACCTGATTTACCCAGTGAAACTAAGACTCTTTTTACTGGGGAGGGGTGCTTTTGAAATCTTGGAGGAACCAATCACCTTTGTGCAGAAAAAATATTAAACTCTGTTGAAAAAAATGGACACTAGCACAATTTTAAAGATACAGTCAACAATAAAATGACTGTTTAAAAGGCTTAGAGATAAATAAGCAGTCAGTAAGTCTCTCCACTTTAAAATTTACTTCAGAATGGCTTATTCCTCTAAATGAAACTAAAACAAAGTCACTTCTTTTCCTTTGATTTATTTAAAAACTTCCTAATTACAATAACGATTAATAAGCTCATAGGAGAAGTTATGAATAATATATAATCTAATATTACCTGATGTTATTGGTGCTTAAAGAACAAAGTTTGCCACATTTACTGCTATATTATTCACATAATCATTTATTACCCTATCCTCCTTATTACATTATAACAATAATTGTGATGAAAAGAATGAGAATAGGTTAAGGAAATGTAAATTGATTTAGGGCACTGCATGCTTAACAACAGTTATGATGTGCTTATTTTTGTTGTTTTATTTGGTACTCTTCTTCTTTAATCATATTAATACTAGAATTTTATTATAAAAAAGAATAATAACTACTGATAGGAAATTAATATTGAACCATTTTTAGCCTTTAATAGCTTTCATGGTTGTGATTTCAATTAATGTCTTAAACTTCTTTGTAATTATAAAAGCTAAAATTGGGAAAAAACACATTTTCAGTTAATTGCAACATGTAAAGTACATCTGTGAGCTGTTTCAGTTAAAAGTTTCTTTCCACGGCTTAATTTCCCTCCTACTTATTTTTTTGGAGTTTTAATGAAGCTTTTGAAAACAGCTCAAGCTTCCAATAGATCCTGCTGCTCCAAATCTGTTCAAAACGATGAAGTGATTAATGACCTTTGAACACCCTTTACCAGGATGTTTACAGAAGATCAAACAGAATGCTGAAACAGACTTTAAATTGATTTTAAAGCATTTTAACATCTATTCCATGTAAATAAATTGTAAATGAGACCTAAATTGCCAGAAATTTAATAGATTTAAATATATAAATGTAAATGTTTTGAAATGTATTTTATGGTAAAACTATAAAAAAGCAAAAAAGAGTGAAGGGTTTGAATGATACACATATTTACTTATACAGTAGAAATAAGAGCAGCTCATTTGAACCTCATATTTGCTTACAAAAATGGTAATTTTATTTAAACAATAGTACACAATTCTTTAGGTTATCGAGTATAACTAAATTACTTTGAGGTTGTTATATGGTAAATAATATTATATAGAATATTACATATATATATATATATATATATATATATATATATATATATATATATATAATTAAATTATAGTGAGCTACTTATCCACATAATTTTTTACTAAAGCAGTAGCAGGAAAGTGGATAGTAGGTGTCATGAGCTGGTTAGGCAGAAGTTTGCATGGGTTAGCAAGCAAACCTTGGAATATGTTTTTCACATTGAAGGCTAAGTACAGTTTTGTTTTTATTGCTCTAATATTAGGTTTGCAATAGTGTCCATGACAAATACCTTCAAGATTTTCTTAATGTGCAGTATAGCAAAATATTCTAAAGTGAATTCAAAACAACTTGCTTTGAGCAATGCCAGTATACAAGTGTCTCTCAATGAATGTAAATGGTTAAATAACCCTAATGTAAACAGGTAAATTGCAAATGGTTCATCTCCCAGGCCCTGCTTACCCTTATCAAGGGTATCAGTACTTGTCAGCGATTTGGGATGCATGGCTAGGCTTAAAAAGGCCCTTGTGGTAATTAGTCTAGTAAACACCTATGAACATATGAACCTATAAAGAGAAGTAGCATTAATAAATATCTATCCTTGCATAAAGCTGACATTATATTTTTTAAAAGAAACTCATTTATCATCAGAAGACTTAAACTGAATATTGTTAAAGAATTACTCAATTCTAGTTAGCTCTAGTTTAAGCAAAAAAGAAGAGGTATTCTTATTCTATGGAGAAAAAACTTTAGGAATACCTAACACTGTGAAGTCATACTCACATAAAAATGGTATGTTAGGGTTAGTAGTGACAAAAATGGGGAATAGGTTTTATACATTTTTAAACATATACTGGATTCCTGGAATTGGTGCAAAAACAGTAAAGAGTTATTTAGATATTATAGCCTTACACTCTAGGGGGGAAATATTGCTAGCAGTGATTTCAATAACTTATCATCCAATGAAGACACCACAAACACTAAACTAATCAGAATTTCTTCAACTGTGAAACAGTTAATAATTATAAAAAAATAACAGATTTAAAGCCTGTATTGGAATTAAAATTAGCATCTTCCTTAAAATTCACTCACTACTCTTATAGATTCAGAAGCCAGACAAACACAGACAAAGTGTTAGTTTCTAGATCACTATATGCAAAAGTAGATGATGTATTGATTGTTTCATGCCCCTTATCAGATCGCAACACCATTACATTTAAAGTAAATTTTAGCCCAAATGCTCTATGTTTCTGTCAAAGAATCCCAGCATATATAACTAAAATAAAAGGCTTTCAGGAATGGCTCATAACTGAAATTAATCAATTCACAGAGTACAATAATAATGGTGAAGTATCAGATACAATACCCTGGGATATGGTTAAGGCTACAATATGTGGGAAAATAAAAAAAAAATTGGCATTTATTCAAAATAAAAGAATGTGACAAGAAGCTAACAGATATCCAAGCGGAAATTGATAAGTCAAAACTAAATCTCACATCTAATGATACAACAGCAAGCACTAAGATAAAAAAACTTAAATAAAGAGTATGAAGATATCCTTCAACATAAAATATCCATTAATTTGAAAAAAATCAAACTGCAATCATACTCAGTGAACACTAAAAGCCTACATAAAGCAGCAATCAGATCAAAGAATATGAATAAATGAATAAAATAAATCACTTAAAAAATGTTTGTAAAGATGGTAATAAAACAACTAAAGTAACAGACTTAAAAGACATATTAAACTATTTCAGCAGATATTATGAAGGAGTCAAAAATGTTAAGCTAAACATAAGTAACTGTAACAACTTAGATAGCTTTTAAATGATAATATTCAAAAAAAGATTATCAAAAATATATAAGCAAAGTGGACAAATCCTTTTCTTTTAAAGAACAAAAAGAACAAATCAAAAATACTAACAAAGCACCAGGTCTAGATGGAATTATTCCTGAGTTATACAAACTATTCCCTGATGAAATTCTAAAAATCCTACTACATTCATTTAATGAAGTTAAAAGCACCTCAGGCAAACCTCTTTCCTGGAAATACTGTCTTATCTCACCTATCTTAAAAACTAAGAATGATCCCACTTTAGTTTCATCTTATAGACCAATATTACTTTTAAACATAAATTATAAAACCTGTATGTCCATTCTGGCAAAAGACTAAACCCTATCCTTCTGACCTCATTAATGATGACCAGATAGGATTTATAATCAATAGAAAAGTATAACACAACATAATAAGGCTTCTATCCCTAATATATATAGCAGATAAAAAGAAAGATAAATTAACAAAAATAAGCTTGGATATAGATAAAGCTTTTGATTCCTTAAGCTGGTTCTTTCTATTTAAAGTTTTACTTGACTATAACTTTTCCACTGATTTTGCAGAATTATTCAAAAAACGTTATAAGAATTCTATTTCTTTTGTCAAATAGGTTCTTCTGAAACTAGTCCTTTTAATGTTTTAAGAGGTACTAAACAAAGATGCCCCTTATTGCTTTTTACAAATTTAATAAGAAATAATTTAAGTATAAATGGAGGCAAATTAAATGACTTTCCCGCACCAAAAATTCAACTTTTCCAGACACCATATTAATAACTAGTGGTGATATTGAAAAGTGTCTAGAATGCTTAGTTAATTCTATGGACATTTTTGAGAAAGTATCAGGACTACAATTCAATCACAACAAAACCAAAACTCTACTAATAAACAAACAAGCAACCTTAAATGTAAATTTTTATAAAAATTTTAACTGGGATAAATCACACCAAAAATATTTATGGGTCAAGATGAAATCTAGTTATAAAGAAATAATAGCAGATGACTATCAAAACCAAATAGACATAATAACAAAACTAACAGAAATGTGGAATAAACTATGTTTTTACTTTTGAGGACAGCTTATTACTAATTAAAATGATCTTACTACTCAAAATACTATTCATCAGTCAATCAAAAATACTTCCCCTGCTTAAAAGATGCATACATAAAATAAATGCCATCCTACTAAAATTCTTATGGTATCTTAAAAACCTAGAATCTCCTTACACTGGCAATCAACAAACTGGGATGAAGGTGGCATACACTTTCCCACCATTGATCTTAACATTTAAGTAGTCATTATTAATATAATAACCATGTGGCTCAACCCATCTTATTCTTCTGACTGGAAATCTATTCATTAAAGCATCATAATAGATTATAACAAAGCAGTGATTGAACCCCTCATAATTACAAAAAGAAACATTCTCATTTGGGCCCTAAAAAAATTACACTTTAAATGATAAACAGAAATTATCTTTCTTTCATCTTATAAATCAAATATTATTAAATTTTAAAAAAAGATTTATGTATTTGAATCATTTAATTAAAAACTCATTAATCACAATATTCCAAATAGCTTTCACTACAGAATGTTTAATCTCATTTACCTTAAAAAATGCTTGAATTAAAGTATAGCAATCTAATATATTGGAATCAGTTTATGTCTGGGGACAAAATACATTCAGCAGGTTACTTGATAGCTAGATATAGTTTGCAAATTAATAATTGGCTTTATATACAGTCCTGTAAATAATTCATTAAAAATAAAATGATTTTAATATCAGACTCACATAATAATACTCTACCAAAATTCTTGGATAGCCTTACGGATATAAGTAATGGTTCATATTTGAGAAATTCACTCATATCAATTATATATAAAACTATAAGAAGTGAATTTATCTTTCTAGACATCATTTTGGAACTACTTAACACAAATAAATAAAGAGGAGTTTGTAGTAAATAACAAAAAACTTTATTTGAAATCAGTAGGATATCCAACTTCTTCTCTGTATTGGAGATTTTTTTACATGGAAATTCCTACACAGGAGCTTTTTAACACCACATAAAGCTGCAATAATGTATAAAATGATACACATTAAATATTGGAGATGGGAAACAATACTTGATGCCAATTGGCTTCACATGATTATTAAATGCAGCATAGTAACATCCTTTTGGATAGAACTTAGATACGTTTGTAAAGCATTATGGTCACATAACTGCAACATTACAGATTCTCTTATATTGCTCAATACACCAATCCCAGAAGTTATACCAAAACATCAAATACCTCTTATTTGGTCAATCTTAAGTATAGCAAGGAATGTCATTACAAAATGTTGGAAAACAAAATCTTCTATCTATTTAACAGTGAATTAATCCATTTAGCTAAATCTGTTTCTAATAATGAAATTTCTACCTTGAGAATGAGAACAAGAAGTACAACAGATCAAATAATTACCTGGCAGAAATTGCATAAATTATTGGAGAAATATTAATTGTATGTATATACCTATCAGGGCCTCTGGAATTACAATTTAACTGTAGCCTCCAAATCAGTTTTGTGCTTTATAAATGGAGAAAGGGCAACTATCATCACTCTGCACAAAGGTGGGCCACCTACAGACCCTGGAAAGTATAGACCCATAAGTCACACTAGACTTATATGTAAACCCATGGAAATAATTATCATGAAAATGATCAACAGAGATACAGTAAACCTCCAGACACTGGACCCAACCCAGTTTGGTTTCATCAAGGGCAGATCATGCCTACTCAACCTGGTGGACTTCTTTGAGAAGGTCACCAAAGCAATGGATGAAGGCAAAATTGTTGACACTGCCTACCTTGACCTGGCCAATGCATTTGACACAATACCACACTTGGGTATTGTTGACTAACTCAAGAAGTTAGGTACAAACCCATATTCCACCCAGTGGATAGCCAACTGGCTCACTGACACGACCCAGGAAGTTAGAATTGTGGAGTCCACCTCTACAAAGAGGCCAATAACAATCGTAGTCCCTCAGGGATCAGTTCTTGGACTGCTCCTTTTTGGCATTTACCTCTCAGAAGTCAAGGCCAATGTCACTGGTCTCTGGCTGACTAAATTTGCAGATGATTGCAAATTTGGAGCTGTCAGTGAATCTCACACTGACACAAATTTTCTCCAGAAGGGTCTGACACAGACAAACAACTGGTGTCAGAGCCATGGACTAAAACTAAATGCCAAGAAATGCTTAATAGTATCCTTTGGGAAGTCATCCATCCCTAATGACTATCAAATTGACAACACACCTCTTAGAGTTGACCCAGTAGTCAGGGACTTAGGGCACACATAGATAGAAATCTAGCCTTTGACCAGCATGTGTCTACAGTGGTGAGGAAATAATTCTATATTGCACAACATATAAACAAAGGTATGGCATCTAAGTCCAATGGAGTCATTGTTCTCGTGTATTCAGCATTCATCAGACCAGTCACTGAGTACAATTCCCCCTTTGTATGTACCTAATCAGGCATATCCAACAATTGTCATGTCCACTGAGATTCCTCACTAAAAGAATACAGGGTGTAAGTAAAATGTCCTGTGCAGACCAACTCAAGGGCCTATCCCTGTATTCTATCTCCTACAGGCATTTGAGGGGAGATCTAAGCCAGGCATACAGGACATTGTCAGAACCCACTCTGATGGACCTCCTGTATATCCACAAAAGAAGCAGCACCAGACAGTTTTGGCCACAAAACCAGGACCGAAACACTAAAGGTGGAGGAGTGTTAATATTCACCAAGGATATTCACACCATCAGGCTAATTGCCCAACACAATGCATCTGAAATTCTCCAGGTGTAACTAACACTAGGTAAGACTGCAATCCAAATTGTAGCTTGCTACAGATCCCCCAGCATACCCCAAGATTCTCACTACACCTTTCTAAACATACTGGAAAATATTAAGATAGAACCAAACACCCTAACACTGGGTGATTTTAATTACCCTGCCATTAACTGGGAAAACTGTTCATGTGCCAACACCTTTGCCCAACGGTTCTTTGAATTCATAAATTCCAATGCCATAGATCAACTAATCCATAGTCCCACCAGGGGCTCCAATATCCTAGACCTGGTCATTACCAACATGGGAAATTGATGCTCCACACCTATGGTCACCCCCTCATTAGTCAGGTCTAACCATAAGCTAATCACCCTTAATATCTACATCCCACCCCCACCCCCCAGTAAGGAAACCTACATAAAAAACTTCTCCAAAGCCAACTTCATGCTACTCAAGCCAGAAGTGACAAACTACATGACACCCATGCAGACGGGAACTGAAAGTTCAACTGTTGAATCCTACACTAAGGCACTGTACAAGCACATCCACTCATGTATGAATCGTGCCATCCCAAATAGAACCAAGATGCTCTCATCCAAAAAAAGGAAGCCAATCTGGTGGTCCCCTGCCATAAAAAAACTTTACAACAAAAGGAAGAGACTGTTGCAGAAAAGAGGAAAATCCCAGGATGCAAAAAACTCCCTTACCAGCCTCAGTAAGAAACTGGGATCCCTCATAAAATCCTCCAAAGCTAGTTACGAAAATAAAATTGCCAAAGATTCCAAAGACAACCACAAGGCATTCTATAACTATGTCAAGAATCTAAATGGCAGTGCTCAGATCTGTTCTGAGCTAAAACAGAATGGCATTAAATGTACTGATCCCAAGGATATTGCCAATATCCTGGCAGATCGATTCAGTGCCAACTTCACCCCCCTCTCAAACCCTAAATGGCCCATCTCAATACCGGAAGATTGCCAAATTCTGGTAATAACGGCCACATAGGGAAAAAACACACTCTCCAAAGCTATGAATACAGCATCCATGGGACCAGATGACATCCCGGGCTGTGCACTACATGAACTACAATATGAACTGGCACCTCACCTAAGTGTCATGTTTAATCATAGCCTCACCTCAGGTTTCGTGCCCACTGAGTGGCGCAGAGCTACAGTTATCCCACTCCACAAGGTGGAATCTACCTTGGATCCCGTAAACTACCATCCTATCAGTCTGACAAGCCTTATCTGCAAGGCCATGGAGCGTATTATCATGGAACTTATAAACAAAGACATTGGCAACCTTCAAACACTGGACCCCACACAGTTTGGGTTCGTGAAGGGCAGATCTTGTCTCCTAAACCTGATTGACTTCTTCGAATCAGTCTCCAGAGCCATGGACAAGGGTAAGGTGGTCCACACAGCCTATCTAGACCTTGCCAAGGCCTTAGACACCATCCCCCACTCTGGAATCATAGATAAACTTACTAAGCTGGGCATTAATCCCTACGTCACTCAATGGGTTGCTAACTGGCTTACTGATAGAACCCACACTGTAAAAGTAGCCGACTCCAAATCCAGCTCCAGACAAGTGACAAGTGGTGTACCTCAGAGTTCAGTCCTGGCATCTACTTCTCTGAAGTACAGGCCAACAGTAAGGGACTCTAGCTAACAAAGTTCACAGATGACTGCAAACTGGGAGCCATTATTGAATCCCCAAATGATGTGGATACTCTACAAAAGGGCCTTACAGAAACAGATGCTTGCTGCCAGAGCCATGGGCTCAAGCTCAATGCCAAGAAATGCATAGTTATCCCCTTTGGGAAAAAACATGTATCTGTGAATTACCATATAGGTGGCAGTACACTAAACACCGAAAGTCTGATAAGAGACTTAGGGACACAGGTGGACAGTGGTCTCACCTTCGATAACCACATCGCCACAACAGTCAGGAAATCTTTCTATGTGGCACACCTCATCACTAAGGGCTTTTCATCCAGAAAAAAAGGAGGTCATTGTCCCACTGTACTCATCCTTCATTAGACCCATTATAGAATACAATGCCCCATTTGGTATGCACCTCTCAAGACATCTGCAACAACTGGAAAGGCCGCAGAAATACCTCACTAAAAGAATCACAGGCCTAAATCAGATGCCATACGCTGACCGCCTTACAAAACTCCAGCTATACTCTGTCACATATCGTCTACTCAGAGGCGATCTCTGCTTAACATACAAGGCCATGTCAAACCCAGAGCTGTTGGACATGCTAAACTTAAAGAAATCCCAATCCCTCAGAGCCACACGCTCCAGGGATCTAAACCTTATCATCACAATAAACAAAAGATGCTGGAAGGATAGGTTCCTGACCCAGAGACTCCCCAGACTCTGGAATAGATTGCCCATACATGTCAAGCAGAGTGCCTCTTTGGCCCTCTTCAAAAAGAACCTTGACGATTGGATGGGAGAAAGGAAATTCACCCCAGGGATCACGTCAGTCGCCCTGCTAGACAGGGGTCCAGGGAAGTAAATAGTGTGGGAAGAAATAGCCAGGGAATTGTTATGGCTAGGCTTGTATAGGCCTTAGGGCTGATAGCCTAGTACCAACCTATGAACCTATAAACCTAAGAATTACCTGTTGTAAAGACTTAAACCTTTCTTGTGATATAAATCAGTCCTCCTGGAGAGATAGGTATGTATCCCAGAGACTTCCACATCTATGGAACAGGCTCCCCATCCACGTGAAGCAGAGTTCCTCCCTAACCCAATTCAAGTTCAACTTGGACAATGGGATGGAAAACCAGAAATTCATCCCTGGTTTTGTACGTATGTTTCTAATGGACACAGGTAACCTGTAAATGGTTCATCTCCCAAACTCGTGCTTACACTTACCAAGGGTATCAGAACTTATTAGAGATTTGGGATGCATGGCTATGCTTAAAAAGGTCCTTGTGGTTGTTAGCCTAGTAAACACCTATGAACCTATGAATCTTTATTTTGTTATGGACTTTGTATATATTTCATATTAATTATGTTTGTAAATAGTTTGTATGGTTTATTGTATTGTAAAATCAAATAATAATTAAAAAAAAATGTTCCATTATATTCAGATTATGTAAAATGAGAATATATACTACCGATGAGGCTGGATGATGTAGTATATATCCAGAACATATCTGTACTGAGAGTTTATTTAATCATTACTAAATATCATATCATTTTTGTCACTGACAACATCATCACTAAAAATCTGTAAAGACAAAGGCCAAAATGTACTCTTTACCTTCATCAAAGACAATCCTGCCTGTTGCAGTGCAAGTGCTGTAAGGGCCTAAACTTCCCAAAACAATTCTTTAAAAACATTAAGAAGAAATGTCAAACAATATTTACATACTTCATTTGTACAGACCCAACATAAACTTACACAAGACTTGCAAAGTGAGTCTGTGGGATTCATGAACAATCGTGTAGGTTTATTGCAAAGCCTGGATGATGTTCACATGTTAGCATGATGAGCAGCAGGGCTAATCACATATGCACTCTCCTCATCATGCCTGCATGAATAGAAGCAAGTTTTCATGTCCAGCAACAATGTTGGCAGCCAGGAAACTGTGTTGAGCAGCAGGAGTACACACCGCAAACTAACAGGTTTTTCTATGAGTAAACATGTTAAGCACACTCATGTGGACAACATGAAGAGCTACATAAGGCAAATAATGCAAGCTGTACACAGGCAGGTAAAGTGTACTGAGTGCACTTTACACATAAATTAAACATATGCATACAGTAATAAGTAAGAAGGGATGTGAAACAGCAAGGGCAAGAATACATGGGTTACCACACAGGAAATGAGTATTGAGGACAATGTGCACAGAAATCAAAGAGATATTTAAAAATATGTAAGGGAGGTCTATATCATAATCGGGAAAAACGAAAACTGTGAATACAAAAACATCGACACATAATGAGCGAACTACCAGAAGAGCGAACCACCAGAACTGCAAAAGGCAAAACATCGAATGGATTTGTTTGGCCAGCAGGGAAATTCTAGGGATAAGGCTATATACTCTTTTCCCCACTGTAGTGCGAGCTCGGAATTGGTATATTTAAGTGGGTGGTGGCGCAGCCCCCCTCATGGGGGAGCAGGGGAGCTTGCCCCCTGTAAAAGTGTGTTTTGTTATTGTTTTTTGTAGTTGGTTTAGGTATACTTACATGGCGCTGTTGGTTAGGGAAATCCATTCGATGATGTGGTTTTAGCTGATTAGGTGGTTTGCTCATCTGGTAGTTTGGTCTTTTTGTGTCAACGTTTTCATATTCGCAGTTTTTGTCTTTCACGATTATAATATAGACCTGTAAGGGGGAGGGTAAATGCACAAATTCTAGTACAATAATTGATGTAAAGCTGATTATGTCACAAAGAAAAATTTGTTATAATAAAATTTTGCACTATGCATGTCAGAATAATTAAAAATGGTCACACTTCCTGAACAAATGTAGGCAAATAAAAGCAGCCATGATATTTTAGGATGTGACAGTTACACAAATTCCCATTGTAAATGAGGCGAATTACATGACATGAATGTCATTGACATGCTGAGCTGAGATGACAGTATGCAAGGACAGTACATAAATACATGTATACATTATGGGATATTTGCACAGAGTGCATGTTATCAATATAACATGAGGGAAAATAGGAAAGGCTCAGAGGCCACAATATTCTTTGGCAAGAATCAAATTCATCCCACCAATGTCAGCATGGACCTATCTATTGACTGTGTACATCACAAAAATAGGCCTAATGCATGTATGAGAAAGATCATGCCTGAAGGGAATTATGCACCTCGATATTCTAATAGTTATTCATCCCATATGTAGTTATGTGTGTGGTGTTACAAATGTGGGTGCAAAGTGTGACATATGTAATACTCTTTCATAAGGCATTCCTGCCTGAGACAGTTATTATGTCAAGAGATAAGAACAGCTGTGCCACTTCCGAAATCTGACATTTACATTGTGAAAGTGCAATGTCAATAGGGTTACCATCTCATTCTGTGTCAGAGAAGATATTGTGATCTTGAAGGTAGTGTGCAAATCCATATGTGTTGATATGATGGAGAAAATCAATGTTATGATCAGTAATACATATATACTACTGACTTATGTCAGCTATGCTGTCATTATTGTATATTGCAGAACTGAAAGTGACAAGTGCATGCCTGTACTGTATATATGGCACACAGGATGGACAATGAATCATTCATGGATTATCAGGTTATGATAATGGAATGTAAACTTTAATGAATGGTACCAGCATTAGCAATGGTATGTGGTCATACATGTGCAATATGGACTGCCAATACCAAGCAATACTTAATTTTCCAATGCAGGAGGGATAAAACAATTATGCTTTATGTGTATCAAGGTTGTATGTGGTTGTATATCATTTGTAAGTGCAAGTCCTGCAGTGCAGAACCCACTCTCCAGAATTGCACAGTTCACAGCATTTCACAACTACATTAAAGAATTTCCATGTAAAGAAGTAATATAATCAAGGTGCAATAGACATTTTTTTCCAAATCTCCTAAACCACAATGCTGAGAAATGTATCTGTGCTGACTTTTTACGACGTGTTAGCATATGCATGATTATACTTTGATGTGTTGAACTGGGACTGTGAAATACCAGCAATTAGTGGTGTTCAGGGGCATTCCCTGACAACTTTTATATAAATAAGAATCACAGAGGAAATACTGTGATTCTGATTACATTTACAACAGATCTGTTTTATCTTCACATGTTGCATGCACACGATCTGCATGCTTTATTATAGCGTTGAGTGTTAGATCCAAAGCTCAGTTCAATAATGAATTATTGTCCTTGCCTTCGCCATTTGTGTGATGGTAAGCTGCAAGCGAATAGAGTTCTCTGATGAAAGAAACAGTGAAAGATACCATTTGGTGTGCCTTCTTTAGTGCAAACATGCTTAGCGGTGATGTGTGGCCATCAGCATACTGGACAGCACTTAGTGGTGAAGATCCATCTAGCAACCTAGTTTTCCCTGTGGCACATGGAGTAAACAATATACGCTACATGGAAAAGATGAGATGTAGCTGGGTTTGACTCCAGTATGCAGATCATTTTACAAAGAGTGTCAGAAAGTGATTATTAAACTAACTTTTTATGATGACTTTAAGAATATCTAGTCTTCTTCTTCTTCTTCTTCTTCTTCTTTTGACTGTTCCCATTAGGGGTCGTCACAGCAGATCAACTGTTTCCATTTCTTCCTGTCCTCTGCATCTTGCTCTGTTACACCAATCACCTGCATGTCCTCTCTCACCACATCCATAAACCTTATCTTAGGCCTCCCTCTTTTCCTGTTACCTGGCAGCTTCATCCTTAGCATCTTTTTCCCAATATACTCTGCATCCCTCCTCAGCACATGTCCAAACCAACGTAATCTTGCCTCTCTGGCTTTGTCTCCAAACCTTCCAACCTGGGCTGATCCTCTAATATACGTATTCCTAATCCTGTCCATCCTCATCACACCCAGTGCAAATCTTAACATCTTCAACTCTGCCATGTCAAGCTCTAACTCCTGCCTTTTTGTCAGTGCCACTGTCTCCAACCCATATAACATAGCTGGTCTCA
Source organism: Protopterus annectens (assembly GCF_019279795.1). Taxonomy (NCBI): domain Eukaryota; kingdom Metazoa; phylum Chordata; order Ceratodontiformes; family Protopteridae; genus Protopterus; species Protopterus annectens. The sequence goes on from NC_056731.1 coordinate 1,042,877,357, forward strand.
CTACCCTCTTGTATACCTTCCCTTTCACTTTTACTGGTAGTCGTCTGTCACAAATCACTCCTGACACTCTTCTCCACCCACTTCATCCTGCCTGTACTCTCTTCTTTACCTCTCTTCCACACTCACCATTACTCTGAACTTTTGATCCCAAGTACTTAAACTCATCCACCTTCGCAACCTCTACTCCCTGCATCCTCACCATTCCTCTATCCTCCCTCTCATTCACACAGATATATTCTGTCTTAGTCCTGCTGACCTTCATTCCACTTCTCTCTAGAGCATATCTCCACCTCTCCAGGGTCTCCTCCACCTGTTCCCTACTCTCACTACAGATCACAATGTCATCTGCAAATATCATAGTCCACGGGGACTCCTGTCTGATCTCGTCTGTCAACCTGTCCATCACCACTGCAAATAAGAAAGGGCTCAGAGCTGATCCTTGATGTAATCCCACCTCCACCTTAAATGCATCTGTCACTCCCACCGCAGACCTCAGCGCTGTCACACTACTCTCGTACATATCCTGTACCACTCTTACATACTTCTCTGACACTCCCGACTTCCTCATACAATACCACAACTCCTCTCTAGGCACCCTGTCATATGCTTTCTCTAAATACACAAAGACACAATGCAACTCCTTCTGACATTCTCTGCACTTCTCCATCAACAATCTCAGAGCAAACATCACATCTGTAGTGCTCTTTCCTGGCATGAAAACAATACAGCTGATCACTATTCATCACCTCCCTTCTTAACCTAGCTTCTATTACTCTCTCCCATAACTTCATGCTGTGACTGATCAGTTTAATCCCTCTCTAGTTATGACAGCTCTGCACATCACCCTTATTCTTAAAAATCGGTACCAAAACACATTTTCTCCATTCCTCAGGCATCCTGTCACTTTCCAAGATTTCATTAAACAATCTAGTTAAAAACTCCACTGCCATTTCACCTAAACACCTCCATGCTTCCACAGGTATGTCATCTGGTCCAACAGCCTTTCCGTTCTTCATCCTCTTCATAGCTATCCTTACTTCCTCCTTGCTAATCCACTGTACTTCATGATTCACTATCCGCACATCATCCAACCTTCTCTCCCTCTCATTCTCTTCATTCATCAACCCCTCAAAGTACTCTTTCCATCTGCTCAACACACTCCTCGCCAGAGTACGTTTCCCTCATTATCCTTTATCACCCTTACCTGCTGCACATCTTTACTAGCTCGGTCCCTCTGTCTAGAAAATCGGTACAGGTCCTTTTCTCCCTCCTTAGTGTACAACCATTTATACAACTCTTCATACTTTAAGAATATCTAGTGATGGTTATTATACATATGTTGCCTGGCCAAACTGTGTGTGCAATAGCTGCTAAAATAATCTTTTATACCTACAACATTCTACACGTGCTTTAAGAGAAATCACAAGTTAACTGGGTGTGAAATGCAATGTAAGGCAAATGGTCACTACATTTTGCAATAACATCTGAAATGTCATTTAGCCTGACATGCTACAGTTGCCCATTGCCAGGCCTTAAGGAAATGCTGAAGATTAAAACTGATCAAACAGAAGGGGCTTAGAGAGATACATAGGAAACTCATTTACAGCAAAGACACTTAGGAAAACAGTAAGAGTTTCACCTAATGCTGGTTTTAAATTGTTGTCAAGATAAAATAATTAAGTTTACAGATGTAATCATTACCTCTAGACCCCACCAAGGAAATCCTAATTTACACATGTCAAAATCACTTCTTTGAAAGGACATTGATAACTTATTTATAAAGCCAAAGGAAGATATAAGTTTTATTCTTTAGCAAAGTAATGGCAAGCAGAAATGACATAACATGACATTTACATCCATTAGTCTAATGAATAGTCAACAGGACAAAGGGGTGAGAGAGAAGGGGTGGAGACAGATTATAGGGACATATATGAGAGGGTGGTGTTATGGGTCATTACTGTACATCTTTATGGTGTGTCCTCAGTATTCATCTGTCATGCTCTGTATCAGTAAGTGATGGCTGTGGGGATGAAAAAGCTGTAGGACAGGCAAATCCTGATGATGACATGAGTAGAATAAGGGTTTCAATAATTCTTCATTATGGGCATGGACATGTTTGCAAATGCTTGTTTGGCAACAGTATTCAAAATCTGCTCATGAAAGGTTATTCCTGGATAAAAACTAAGATGTGTTTCATTAAACATATCATAGAAATATCACATGTGACATACATCTGGACTTGAATCCTTGATGCTATGGCCAAAAAGCAATCTTCAGACAACTCGCGTAAGGTGCCAAATCCTATGCCTTTACAGCTTCTGCTGCAGAAGGAGGTATACACCATTCACTCATTAGTAATATCTTGCTGCATTGACAAAACTATCAGTTCTAATGGAGATTAGAAAAATACATTTGTTCACTCTTTTCTTCACTTGTACACCCTGTTTGTACTTTGCTAAGCATTGCTGAAACTACATAGGCAATAAACATATATAACAAATTTTATTCTACACAACAAAATGCAAGCTGCATTTTCACATCTGCTTCAAACATTTCAGAGAGCATGTGGCTTCAAACCGTGTATTCTCTTTCCTGTTTCTTTAGAATCATTTCATTTAACCTTTGTGCTGCAATGATACCTAGATGCAGTATAGAATGTCTTCTCTTACTGCTGTTCAGAGGGCTGTAGCAAAGTGCACCTGTGCCACAGTAAAATGCACTGCTGATGGCAAGATAAGTTAAAATTCTCAGTTTGCACCTTGGGCAGTGGACTCTCATTCACTGCTTCTAAATGCTGCCAGTCAACAGTGCACTTTGACAAAACCTATGCAAATGAGGAACATGCACACACAAACACACACACACACACACACACGCACGCATGCATGCACGCACACACACACACACACACACACACACACACACACACACACACACACAACACACACACAGTCAGTAGTAACAAATATAAGGCATTAATAATATTGAAAAGTCACGATTGTGAAATTTCCAAGCTATGTGTGTGATGAAGCCTGATCATATGCTCAGAAAATGTGCATTAACTCTGTCAGACAGAACACTGTGGATATGAACCCTCAACTCAGTGCAATAACAGTGCATGCATAGTTATGTTTCTTATCCCTATTTGCCACCAGCACGGGATGAGGAAAATGCTATTTTTTTCATTTGCTTGAACATGTCTAAATCAAAGTGATATTGACAAATATTTTACACTAATAGTAGCTCACACCACATTAATGTCAGGTTGCTAATGCTGCCTGCTATTTCTTCTCTTCATTTTCTGAACATTACCCCCTCCTTTCAGCTTAATTAGAAAAATTCAATGTCATGGACATTTATTAGAATCTTTGTTTCAATGTGTAATACAGCTCTTAAGCATTTCAGACAAATTGTAAGCAGAGGATGGGCAGTATGCTTTTTCTACAAGGATATCAGTGTTATTGAGGTTGTTCTCATAGCTGTCAAAGTGCTTACAGTTTTTATTTTAAGTCTACTCTGCGTGATACAAACACTTCAGAGAGAAGAGTCACTTCAATATTTCTTGTTATTACAGTCAAACCAGTCGGTAACAGTTGCAAGCCATTAGCAGTTAACAATTGTCATTGCTCCTCCCTGCTGTCCTAGGGTGCTTGCATGCAGTCATTTAGCTGCTTACACCATGTTTACATCCCCTACACCAAGTGCTTTTTTTGGTATTCAGGAATGCTAATGATTTCACCCCCATTTGCATCTTCATATGGTTCGGAGGGCTGAATCTATACTATATAAAGGTATTGGTGTAGCTGTAGAAATAGGAGATGTGGAGATTGATTAGATAGACTTAGCATTACTACTAGTTACTTTGAGAAGATTATTCTGTTATTTACTGCACTATTTCATAAGGTATGTTTGTCCTCTTCATAAACTGCTTTCATTTTTATATTTGAATGTATTTGAATATGTAGTAGAAAAAAGAATTTTGATATGTATGCAATTTAAAAAAAATCACTGCTGGTAAGCTTCCCATTCCTCAGTCCTTGATGTCCTCTCAAAGTTATTACGGTTAAATCACAGCATTATGTCATCATTTGCTATTGGAATTTCACCAGGTACTGCACACAACTGTATTGTGTTTATCATCCCTTTCAAGGGGTTGTGCATGCAAAGCTAACAGAGCTGATAGGCTTTTCAGATGGCGCTTGGCAAACTCCAAAGCAGTGAAGAGACCAATAGAAATGGTCTGGGCAGTTGGACTTTGAATTTGTGCCTGCTTATTGGTAACACTGTCATCAAGCAGACATTTGCTCAACTGCTACCATCATTGCAGACATGTTAGCAGAATGAGTATAATGCTAATGTTTTAATGTTTATGTTTATGGGGGGTCCCTTAACTTGTGTATAGTCTGAAATGATAATAGTGAATTCACTTGGTTTGTGTTAAGGATAGGTGCACTGATTTGGTTTGAGGAGAATGCTTTCTGGATGTGCTACAGATGAAGCAGCTTACTTGGCTGTGAAAGTGGTCACAATAAATTAGTTTTTATGTTGGCATCCCTTGCTGTTGTTTGATTCTTCACCTGTTATTTGTTGGATGATCAATTGTTTCTTCGGATTGGACCATTTATCCTCAATGCTGTCATTGTCATCAGTTGTTCTGCGTAGATGCTTTTTCTGTTTCATGTCATGCAGAATTATGGCACCCACACCACCTATTCCAAGAAAGCTTCCATTCAGTGATGCAGAGAATGAGGTCATCTTTGAAGACTCATGCCACCATGCATTCTTCCTGCTTGAGAGAGGCAGAGGTGATATGTCAACCAGAAACTGCATATGGCAGTAGGTGGTCACTGACATAAACCCAGTGCATGGACATGCCAGAAATTATAATCAGATGTGACACCATGCCACTGATATGATTACAGCTACATGCAGGGGAGCAGCTGCTGTTGCATGAGATAAATGGCTATGGGGGGGGGGGTTCCTATTACAGAACCACCACTCACTGAAAATTAGTATTTCCTGTCCACTGTCAGAGATCCAGAAAGTAGTAGAGGGTTTACATAGACTCCTTGATATTGGTGCTGATGTGGACAACAGGCCAAACAGGTCCCAAGAAGAAATCACAAATATGCTATATAGATATAAGGCATATAATGCTATTGTAGACATCTTTATGTGTTACTACTTCTACAATTGAAAATAATGATATGTGTGCCTTATAAGAGTGAAGAATCCAACAGGGGTTATGTTGGGGGGATGCTCAGTCTGACTGATTCTTAAGGGGTAGATAGGCAGAGCATTATTCTTTTGTCCTTTTCTCATTTGCATTGTGATGCTTATTAGCTTTCTTCCCACTGCCTTCTCCTTTTTCCAAGGTCATCAGAATTACCATATGAAAGACCACCTGCAGATGGTAAGCACAAACTTTCTTTGATTAGTAATAACCATTACTTAGATGTAAGTCTGAGGACAGAGTAAAAAGTACAGTATTCCTTTAACATCTGAAATTGTTTAAAATGAGTGTATAGTCATAAGTTTGGATCATTTCCCCTCACTATTTGTCTCCTGCTTGTGTTTATTGATTATTATCCCAGGTGAGCCTGATGCTGGCAGTGTCAAACTCATACCACCTGATGTCATAGTATTGGTAGCGTGTGATGATGATGATGATGATGATGATGTAGAGGCATAGTCGGTATGCAGACATTCAATCTTTAAAACACAATCTATTGCTATTGGAATTTCACCAGGTACTACAGACAGCTGTATTGTGTTTATTATCCCCTTCAAGGGGGTGTCCATACCAATTCCACTCAGGCCTCAGATACAGGACAGAATGAGGGTGACACAGTTGATTGGTGTACTGTGGTTACTCCAACTGCAGAGCTGGTTGAGTCTGCCCATAGCCATTGTGATGACATGGCACCAAACAGAAGGGCTGATAGCTTGGAGATGGCCTACTATCCACCCTCAACTCACTGCTTTTGTCATTATGTGCTACCAGACATATGTGTATGGCCATCATGGTGGTACAAGCATGTTCCACAAGGGACTAGGAAGAGATTGTGTGAGTCCTAAATGTGGTGCATTCTGATGTACGTGACTGTTTCAACCATGTGGGTAACTCATTGGATAGAATGAGTGACACACTGGAAGTGGCAGTGTCTGTGTTGCAACTTCTGCTGGGGTAAGGTCAGAATCCACATGCCCATTGAGCTGCAACATCCACTAGTGTTAGTTGATGTGGCCATTTTAGATCCTTCTCCTGTATTGGCACTACTTCCACTGCTCTGTCAGTGATTGATGTGTCCACACCCAAATGCAGTAGGTCAAAGAGTTGTGGTACTGCACATAGTTATTAAGAGAGCTTTTCCAGAAAACATCACTCGCGTTCAGGTATCACCCCTACTTCTATCCAGGCATGGGGAAGTGACAGTGCAACTCCAGGCAGAAGCAGTTTGCATGGTCAGGAGATATGACACGGAACTGAGAATATACCATGTATGACTTACACCTGTTCCACATGACAGGATACAGTGCTAGGACAGTGCTTGACTGTGCTCATGAAGACACACACACACACACACACACACACACACACACACACACACACACACACACACACACACACACACACACACACACGCACACACACACGCATTTCATAAAAATTGCCCATACTGAACCAAACACAGGCAAGCTAAAAAAAACATAATGTTAACTGGGATATATCTCCTATTAGTGGCCCTGATATGTTTCCTATTTTACTAAATATATTGCGTTTGTTAATCACACACACTTACTACTTTGGTGTCAGCCTTGGCCTAATGATCCCTCCCCATACCTTGTACAAATGATGATGACTGTGCCATGCCCTTTGTTCATTTGTGTTTGGCTTAGAGTTGCATATATGTCTGTTGCACAGAGTGTATAACTAAGACAGTCTTTCTGAGTATGTTGATTATATGCACATTTAGTACATAACAGGATTGTGGATGTTTCTGGAAATACTCATTTCAAAAGCCTTTTTTTTCATTTAGTATTGTAAGTCATGCATTCAAACTAGTGATATTGCATTTCTGATTATTGTTCTACTTTTGAAACTGTTGATATAATTGTCCTGTTTACTGTTTTGTGTACACTGGGTAAGTGACCAGCTTGACGCCGTTGTTTGTGTTCAATCCATACGTGAATATTGCAGATATAATTCATGTAAACCAAGAATGCCATTGGTGGACACCTCACACAGGTTCTGATTGAATACATTTATGACTGACAGTATGCAGGTAATTTTCCTTTTTACATATCTTTTTGTTTACTACAGGTTCTGCACTTACCGTGACATTATTGCAATTATGAGTCATGAACTTTGGGGCTGTCTCTGTCTGATGCTATCCATGCACACACATTATATAGGTAAGTAAAGCTTTTTGACATCAAATGGCATCACTTTTAATATTTGTATGTGCGTAGCTTATGTGTATTTCTTCACTGTCATGTATGTGTGCTATCATTTTCCTCTTAATTGCTGAGTGTGTGCACTCACCTTTGAGTCTTAGGTGGTGAGTGCAGGTGCTATCCTTTGCCTCTTAGCCAGGGCAAGGGCACATTTTGAATGCCTACATCTATCAGCAATCCCTGAAGCTGGAGGTTCCACCTCAGATTCCTCATCTGTGTGTGCTGGAGACATTGGACCTTACTGTTGTCCTGAAATGTGTGGTCCTGGCCCTTGATGTCTCTGTTACAGCTGTTTCCCCAAGATAATATTGTGCAACATGGCATAGACTGTGAGAAATTCTGTACGGGTGTCTGGGTCATAATGCAGGGCACCCCGGATTTGCCCAGACAATGAAGCCATGACTTCAGCATGCCAAACACATGCTCTGTGATGTTTCTAGCTTGAGCATGGACATCATTTTATTCTTCTTCTGTGGGTGTGTGTGCAATTCTGTTGGGTGACATGAGCCACAGTTCCAGTGAATAACCTACATCACCCAGTAGATGGCCTTATGGAGCATCACCCATAGATAACCTTGTGTAAATCTGTGAGGTATGCCATATGTATGAGTCATGATAACTGCCTGGGGTGCTTGCACACATTGATGATGATCCCTCAGGCATTGTAGACAACCTGGCAGTTGACAAAGTAGAATTCCTTCCTGTTGATTTATGTCCTTCCCTGGTCACTAGGTGGACTTTTTATTTCTATTTGAGTGCAGTATATGCCCCCCAAGACTTCACGGAAGTGTGCTACAGCATAACATTCCTGCATTGTTCTTGATCTCTCCTCTGGTCTGCATGGAAAATAGATGCAGTCCCTTACATTTTCAACATTTTTGAGCATTGCATTGTGACACTAGTAAAATATTATGGAATCTGAGGCCTGTAACACCCCTAGTATATCCCATGTGGGTCTCTAGAATCTACCAGTAGTTAATATCCTTAATTATATGCATATGTTAGTTTCCACTGGTATACATCTCCTAATGCTCCCCTGGATCTCAGGTGGTAGCAGCAGATGTTGCAGAGTTCCTGTAGTATTTCCCTATTAACACTATATGGCTCTACTATTTCAATGTCATACAGTCCATAATTTGTTACACAGGGTCTACACACCCTTCTTCTCCTTAGACAAAGTCTATCAGCACCAGCAGCAGCAACATAGATTTGAGCCTATTGCACATATACATGCAAAAGAGCAGCAGCCCCTAACATTGTTTTCATTTCTAAATGTGATGGTGGCTGTATTCCAACAGGTTTAGGAGTTCATCGCAAAGGTCAGCAATATCTCTACATGGTTACTTTATAGCTTAATGAATGGCTCCACCATATAGGATCAGTTCATTAGCATGTAATTCAGCTGATTATGCTTTCATTAGAATACTCTTCTATTTGCCTTTGTTCTGCAGCTGTACATGACTTGCAGAGCTGTTTAATGAATACAAACCAGCACAATATCCACGATACGCACACAATAGCAGCATGGAAATTAGCCATTCTTGGCCCATAGATATAATGTGTGTGTGTGTGTGTGTGTGTGTGTGTGTGTGTGTGTGTGTGTGTGTGTGTGTGTGTGTGTATGTTATTTATATATTTATATTTATTGATATATATATATATATATATATATATATATATATATATATATATATATATATATATATATATATATATATATATATATATATATATACACATATATATATATTGTGTGTGTATGTGTGTTTGTGTTGATAATGTAACTTATTTGAATAATAATAGAGACATTTGATGTTTTACTGTATAAAATGAATATTTAGGTATGTTGACAGTTCTACTTAAAAACATTAAAAACATATGCTGCAGGAAACTTGCTATTCAGAAACATTTTTTGGCACAAAACCTGAATATATTACTTTAAGTTATTAAGTGCTATTTATTTATTTTATTTTCATTTGTTGACCAAGAAAGTCTGACTAGGCAAAATTCCTTTTCATTGGAGGCCCAGGAGAAAAGCTCCATGTTTACATATTAAAACATAAAACATTAGAAACATAGAAGTGTGATTCATATTAAAACATAAAACATTAAAAACATATGCAATTACAATTTTTAAATTAACCAAAGTGGGTTTGCAAAATAAAAAAAAATAATAATAATTCAAAAACATACATATTCAAGAGCAAAAGAAAATAATTAAATAACATATATATGATATATACAAAAATAGGGGGCAGACTTTCACATATTGGTTATTAACAGGTAGAAAAGAAAATGGTTATAGGAACATATAGTTAGTGTGAGAAGGTTGAATAATTATGCAGGTGCAGAGCAGAAGAAGAGACAAAAGTTGAACAGGCATTGATTGAGTCTGGCTTCAAAGATTTTCAATTCTCATAGTTCACTTGGTATGTTCTCACATCTTAGTGAAACAACTTGCACAAAGACATTCATCAGTTATGGTTTTAGGTTTTGTAGAAATTAGGAGACACTTATTTTCTGACACAGTTTCTTTGTATGTGAGTAGTTCTGGAGAATGTTGTTTAAAAATGGACAAATCTGGGGTTCATAAATGAGGTTTCGTGCAGTAATCAGTCAAGTGTAGGAGAGAAATTGTGGAAGCTTAATTCAGTGTAACTTTTTATGGGCAACACAGTGACATGTTCAGGATAGAAGGTTAGATGTAATTTTTGCTGTCCTGTTTTAGCATGCATCCTGTTTATTTATATATGTAGAGTGATGGTTAGTAAGAACATATGCTGCATAAAGACATGATGGGAAAAGACAGGATGAAGCTATGGTTTTCCTAGCAGATTCTGAGAGATACAAGCTATCTTGATGAAGTTTTTTGTGTTTTTTCTTAATGGCTTGAAGAATATGATTCTCGAGTTTTAGGCTTTCCTCATGACACCCAACAATTTATCTGTGATACTATTTCTATTGTAGTATTGCCTTTTGATGTAATGCTAGTTTTGATTTTGGTTTTAGTACTGGTATGGTAAGAATAGCATTAACATGATTTTCGTTGCATTTAGAAAGAAGTTGAGTGTGTCTAACCATGACTCAACAGATGGGAAGGACTCTTGAGTGACCTGCTGAAGGTGCAGTTTGTTAGAAATTGAACAGATAAGGATATAATCATTTGCATATTGCACTATGCTGGCATGCATGGTTCCAGTATACAGATCATTTATAAAGATGTTAAACAGTAATAGTCCTAGGACTGCTCATTGAGGACCACCAACAGAGATGCAGAAGAATGTTAAGTAGTTATTTTGCCATTTTACAGCTTGTTGTTTGTTTGATATGTAACTCTGAAACCATAAAAAGGATGAGTGAACAAGTATTAAATAGAAGAGATAGAACCACAAAAGCAACAGAAAAGAAAGAACCCACTGGCAGGAACCACTCAAATAGAATACAATAAAAAACTTTATTCAATTCCCTGGCACCTTGGCTCAAAAAGCAGCCTTCAAGGAGTACTAAAACACATATCCACCCAATATACTTAAATACAAACACTAATAAAACAATTAACCAGTGAAGTACCAATTAATTAAATAAGCACTCTACAATTACAATTAACATTAAGACCTGAGGGACTCAAAGTATTAAACTTCAAGATAAAAGCCACTTCTTTATACAAACGTTTTCTTTTATAAACATTTTCTGAGCAGAACTTTAAAGAGAAGAGAGTTTGAGTAGGGGTTTTTGATAAAAAATACTATCAAAGGCTTCAGATAAGTCTGAGAAAAGAGAAGAGATTATGTTTCCTGCATCTCTGTGAAAGCATATGGTGTTAGTGAAACTGAGGAGGGCAGTGTTTGTGCTGTGGTGGTGACAGAAGCCATGCTGAGTCTGAGGAAAAAGATTATTGTTGCTAAGGTAGTTGAGAAGCTGAAAATGGATAAATAAATGGAAAATTGATATGTTTTCAGGAATCTTAAATAGAGGAGATATGATAGCTACAGATCTATAGTTTGAGAATTCAGTGGAATATCTGCCTTTGTGCAGGGTTATGATAATTTTTTCAAGGGTGAGGGGTCATAGTTCTCTATTACTGATTGGTTTATTGAGACTGAAATGGGGAAAATAAGAACATCTGCTGCCATTTTAATATATTTATCTGGTAGATTATCAATGGTTAAGGAGCTGGGGTCATATTTTTGAAAATATCTTTTAATGGTAGCCAGTTCGACAGGTTCAAAGTTAAAAGAACTCTTTCAGTACAGATAAGTAGGGTGAAGGGAGTGGCAGGGCTATCTTTATGAAATGTATGTACTGTTTTGACAAAGTGTTTATTAAACTGAGTAACAAACCTATCAATACTATGAGTAGTGCTGTTTGTGCTTGGTGGAGGTGTGGTAGTGTGGCTGGTTGGAATATCATTCATTGTGGTTAGAACTGTTTGGGATTGTTTTATTATTATTCATGCCAAAGACAACCATAACAAGATTGTTTGATTTAATATGTTTTTTAGTATGATTGCTAAGTTATTTAAAAATATGTAATCTGTTTTTTTTGTTTTACTACAGTGCCTTTTTCCCAAGCTTAATCTATTTGTGAAATACATTGCTTGGTTTGTATGGTTAACTGAGGTGCAGGGTTTGATTTAATTATTTTTGTAAAAATGGGAGAAAGATTGTTGAGAATTTTGAGAAAAGTTGTATTGGAGTAAGTGACTGCTTCATCTAATGGCAGAATCTTAGGTTTGATCCAATTGATGAGGGATAGGTGAGAGACAAAGGTGCCCTTTTTTAATAAAGTAAAATTGCATACTTGGTTGTCTAGGATAGTGTGCTTATATTGTTACGGTGTTGTACTGTAAATTTTAATGACTATATCATAATTAATGATCACTAACTATTTACGTGTAGTAACTTTGTTATAAATATTATGTATTTTTCCTATACTCCCCTTCAGAGCTGAGGCCATTTTTGAAAAAGGCCAAGAGACCAATTCACCTACATGGTAAGAAAAAGCAAAAATACAAATATGATACTATATATATATATATATATATATATATATATATATATATATATATATGTGTGTGTGTGTATATATATATATATATATATATATATATATATATATATATATATATATATATATAGATATGTGTGTGTGTGTGCGCACCAACTTGGGTCAATAAACTCAACATATAGCTTTTGTTTATTAGCAAAGATAACATATAACTACAAAAATGGTATTGTAATAATGTCAACAGCTATAAATAAACTTATCAAGCCAACAGTTCATTACCATAACATTTACATGGGAGTTGGTTGGCATTGCCAAGCCCGTGCCATCTCCCTCCCTCAATTTTTAACTTGAGTGATGTAAACCAAGCCCCCTCCTGTTTGCCATTGCTAGTTATACCTGGAGCTTGTCCCTTTTAGGCCCTATTGATAAATCAAATAATTGTACCAGGCATGATGGACTCTCACCCCTAAATCTGGCTCAGTGAGAAGCCAAAGATCCACAAGGGGGGACACAAGTGCGTGAGGCCCCAAGGTGACCTTCCACCAGCATGCTGCAGCATGCTATTTCCCACTTCCATAGACCACTCCTTGAAATAAAATCGGTGCATAACCCTTAACTAGTTAATATAACAAACACTCATACTCTACTAAGCACTAGTGGAATGAAATTGATGGGTTAGGTATAGCTGTTAAGTCACAACACCAACTAAATACTACACCTTTTTGAGGTTCCAAATAGCTAACAGTCTAATGTACTGTTAATTACTAAAGCCAACTAAAGATTAAATAAGTCTATTATATTCAAATGCCTCCATCTGCTTTGTAGAAGTCTTTGTCATGTTTTGACAAATCTGGATGCTCAATAATTTGTACATCTAAAGTTGGAATTGACCTTGTGACCTGATGATCTATAAACCATATTGATAACTTGTTGGCTATAGATTTTAGAACACCTCACTAGAAAAATCTCAGTACTAATGCAGACCAAATAAATTAAAGTCTCTGGGAATCTTGCCTTTAAGTCAGCCAAGTCCAACTTTATCCTGACCAGAAACATCCTCTTGGGCATACTTGTCAAATCATTCCCACTGTGATAAATTATAAATGCTAAACAGATTGGGGTTGTGACATGAGAAGTCTTGATGTTGCCAAATGTCCCATAAGTGTAGCCAGGATAACCTGGAATAACCACTTAAGTGTATGAACCAGTACTTTAGATCCAGATGAAGACATCAGTTACCTTTACAAATGGATGTCACACCACTGCTTTTCAAATAAATGAGTTTCCAAAAACCAACAGGACTTTCCTACCTGCAAAGTAAAATCAGGTGATTATTTCCTAATATAGGCCTGGAAGGTATGAGAAGATCATCTTGCCATTCTCTTGAAATCATGTACATAATACCCTTACTGGACTAAGTGTAAAGTCCTACCTATTCTGAACGAGTTCGATGAATAACCTGCTGGGAAGATACCCTTTTGTCTCAAGGCCTGGTGAAAAGTTGCAATGACATCTTTAGGAGTATGTAATGGCCAGACTTCAAAAGAATAATCACCTATGAAGGGGAACCCACTGACTTCAATCTACATAAGACTGAGGCCTAAATAAACTAGACGTAGGAAATAAGTTCCAGCCTTACTTAAGAAAATCTGCTGTCCTTGACTGCATCCAAATTATTATGTCATTCAGGATACTGACTGCAGTAACTCACTCACACAGAAGGCACTGAAGGATAACTATATGAAAACATTTGCCCCTGTAGAAAAACGAAAACATATGCCCATGTAGAAAAAGAACAAATTTGCCCAAACTACAAAAGTAATGATGGTTACCAAGAGATGCTTGCCTAGGAGACTTCCTAGGCTATAAAACCACACCATTAATGTTCCCCCAACCTTTGATCACTCTGATACCCAGCCAGTGACTGGTAATGTCTGGAAGCCTATACATGTATTCATGGAAGGTTTAAGTGTGTTTAGTGTGGCTCCCTGAGTGGCTGCTAACTAAATCACCAAAGAAACTAAATTCAATTGCCCATAATTTTGTATATAGGATTTTTTAGTTATGCTTTTATAGAAGAGTTTTGGCCCTCAGCCCTCCCCATTATAGCTTTAGTACCTACACACCCTACTTCTGTCTGTATGGCATTGGTATCTGTTCTTCAGAGGATGAGTCAAAGCATACTTTGAAATATTTATTTTTAACATATTATATACACACACATTTTTTATTTCAAAACTCAGGCTTTGACTTTATAATGAGAAGCTGTATATTACACTTATATATAACACAAAGCTATGGATTTAACATTCCAAGAAAGGTATAGTTTAAGTGAAGTGCATTAAGTACATTAACTGTAAAAAGTATCAATCTAGACAGCAAGTTAATATTCTTGAGCACAGAATGGAATTTCAATTTATTAAAATAAATAAATAAATACATGCATGCACAAGCCCTGTGGCCAGACTCTTTCTGTGCCTTGCAAGTTTTTTACACATTTTTTATTGTTTATTGCACACAAAGATCCATAGTCACTCAAGCACACTTAAAGACGATAATCAATTCCGATGTGCTATTAGTGACCACCTTATTAGCTCCTGTGTTATTGTTCCTTGTTGGCATAGTGATGAAATTCTGAAGCCAATGAAGAATTATAGGATACCATCATACCAATAATTTTGATAGTGTCTAGTCACCATTATGTATTAACATCAAACTTAGGACAAGGTCTGCTGATACACTGAAGCACTACTGGTGTAGAATCTGTTCTTGCTAAGCTTTTTGGCTTTTATAGAATAACGTATATAAAACCCACATAATGAAACTTGTCTTTAACCAACAGAATATTTTGGACTGCAATTTCTATGTGTTGTTAGATGGATGGCAGTCATTCTGATTGAATAGCCCACAAATCTCAATTAAGATTAAATGAAACCCTTCCAGAGCACCTACTCCTCTTTTCTCATCTAAAACAGTGTCCATTAGGCAAACACTATTCTGATTGGATGTTAGATTTTAACCAGTGCAAAATGTGTTTGTTACAAATGCTGTCAGCAACATGATCCAGCACATTTAAACTATTGGATGAACTCCTGAACCAGTACTTCTGTGGTCCATATAAAAGGATTTCTATCTCCAGGGTTCCAAATAAAGGTAGTTCACAGGTAACAGAAAAAAAAAACAGTATTAGTGTAATACTTTTATGTACTTGATGTGTCCTGTGTAAACACTCATGTTCTGTTTAATAATTGGTAGTAGTGTAAAATGAAGCTGTAATTTAAAGAGAGGAAGTAGTTTTATAGTTGTTAATTATGCTGTTTATAAACAGGACAGAGGAAATCAGATAACTGCATAGCAAGAAAGCAACAGCTCTGACATAGATGGGAAGGAGGAAAAGAACAGAACATGCTCTGGCAGAAGCTATGTGGTTTGTGAGAAAAGAACAAAGTGGCCATGGTCAAGGCCAGCACTTAAGGATGAAAGACATACGTCACTTTCTAGTATATAAACATGGTTCCAATCAGCCAAATAAAATACACACTGAAACTCTAGGATGAATCAACAATCATGGCTTTGCAGAAAATGAAGAAACTACCATGATCTGCTATTATAGCATGTATATTGCCTAAAATGTAAGCACTATAAGCTATCCGAAAGCCCTTCAGTTATACATCCCCACTAAAGTAACCATACTTATAAACAGTCATACATGTCAGGACAGTTAAGTACTCATGAGAATCATAAAAGTTTATTCATAATTTGTTTACTGTACATTAAATGTCTCACACGCCTCTATACTGATGTACTTAGGAAGTTTTTCCAATATGCTGACATGTGCCTCTACTGACTGAGATACCTAGGAAGTTTTAACAATGTGCCATTTTCTCAGAAGAATCACCAGTTATGTCCAGTACCATGTAATTACTTCATGCTGCTCATTCTGAGCTGTAATGCTTAAAAATCAAGACACAACTATAATGGTATCACAGAATGCACTTTGCTCTATTCCACTCCACCATGGTTTAGCCTGTTAGAAGTTCATTTATAAAGCTTGAGTTATTAAGAGCATTACTAAAAATGTGAGTGTAGAACAGAAAAGCATAGTATATACAGCTTGCTAACCAAGCTGTGTATGTGGTAGAACTGAAAGAATGAATTTACCACATTAAGTGCAACAGAAATTATGTAACACATTATAGCAGTTGTATAATGGCATTCCGGGTGTTGAATGTTTATCTTAGCTTTTTCTGGTTGTTACTGAAAAAGGTCTATTAAGTCTAATGAACATGAATGAAAATAAATAAATAAATAAATAAATAAACCAATAAAAAGGAGGATTCAATAAAGCCTACATGATAGTTTTCACCGCGTACCTATTGCAGAGCAAAGTGCACACGGCCATGGAAAGTTTTAGATTCAGTAAGTGCCGTATAGTAAAGCGCACCACTGCGCAAACAACATAAACACAGTGGCATGCTAATTACTGCATAAGCAGCTGAATTGCATGCTAATTTACCAATCCAACATGGTTTAGCTGTTCAGCAAGCTATAAAGCATCCATGTAGACTCCGTGCTGGTTTATCCTATGGATTCCAAAACGTTTGGAATACAGACATGAAAAGGAGTCTACATGGATAGAATGTTAGGGGCAGCTGCTGCTTTAATTCATTTGTATGCACTACAGGCTGAAGACAATGCTGCTACTGCTGCTAATAGGCCTAGGCCGAGAATAAGAAGAGTTATCGGGCCCCATTTAACTGTTTACAACCTACATGATGTGGAAATTGTGGAGCACTACAGGTTGGACAGGGATACACTACAGGAACTCTGTTGCCTCTTCCATTCTCAACTCAGAACCAGAGCCAAGCAAAGGCGAACCCATCCTAGTGGTGACAAAGGTATGTGTAGCCATTAGAATCTTAGCTAGAGGTACCTTTCTGAGACAAACAGGGAACTAGGGGTTTCCCAATCATCAGCATCCAGGACATTCCACAAATTCCTGAATGCTATGCTTCAGCATGCTAGTGACCATATGTATTTTCCCCATAGTTCTGAGCAGATGGCCATAAATATGCAGGCGTTCTACCATGTAGCACACCACCCTGAAGTAATGGGTGCCATATATTGTACACATGTAGAAATTAAGCACCACCCATGGAACAGGGTGAGCTTTATAGCTTTATATTAATAGAAATGGCTACCTCTCTATCAACTGCCAAGTCATGTGTAATGCTAAGGGAATAATCCTGAACATGTGTGCCAGCAATCCTGGCAGTTACCATGAGTCAAATATCTGGCACATCTCCCAACTGTAACAGATGTTTGCTAAGGGGGATTATCCCATAGGGGCATTTACCTGGAGATACAGGCTATGCACTGCAACTGTAGCTGATGACACCCATCATAAATGCACAAAAATCTTGGAAGAATGTCATAATGAGGCAGAAGCTCAAACCAGAAATATCATAGACCGTGTGTCTGATCTGCTGAAGTCACAGTTCCAGTGCCTTGATACAATTGGAGGAACTCTGCAATACAATACATGGACATGTACAGAAATATTCACAGTTTGTGCAATGCAACACAACATATTTCTTAGAAAACAGCTTCAGTAGGATCAGCAAGGGGAAGAGGCACACATCTCACAATGCCAAGGTCACCACAGCAGATGAGGAGTCATGGGGGAATCACCAGCTGCTGTGGGCTGAAGACAGACATAGACATGCTCAGTATGTCCTTGTATTGGCTAAGAGACAATGCATAGCACACTTACTCACCGCCCAGGTGCGTAGAACCTTCCTCCTACACACATACATAAAGAAACATTAATGCCAGGCAACTCACACAACCTTTACCTCACCACATATTGGCTGTGTACTGCGTGCATCAGACAGAGTCAGCTCTGAACTAAACCTGTGGTAACTGCTGCATTTACAAGGTAAGTCGTAAATCTCGAGTGTATTGTTAAATAATATGACTGTGTGGCATATCCTTGTATGTCATTACTTGGTCTGGCAAGCTAGTAAAAGGTGGGGCATCTGTAGAGAACTTACCTTATCATGTGACAGCAGAGACTTACTTTACTTATGTGTCCATTACTAAGTAGTAGGCCACAGGCATCAACAATTTACAGAGTTATGCCTCTCAAAAGTACTGATGGTCACTGCATGCCCTCAGTTTAGCACCATATGTTTGTACTGGAAAATCTTTAAATAGCGAAGTTAGAAAGTAATGATATACATTGCTGTTTCTGAATTCATAAGCCTCACAAGATCATTCACTATAAAGTTGGGAAATGTTGATGCTATCAACTGTATAACTTTCCAACACCAATATAAGTCAAAATACAATTACCAGTTCAATACCTCAAATGCAGATATGGTAAGCACTAAGTTATCTATGCGCCATGAGCATCAGACACAAAGCATTTGTATCACTGAATCCAAAAGATAGACAACACGGATATGGCACAGTTATCCTCACCTGCACAGAGTGTTGTGTGGTTGGCAGGAAGCCTAGGCTAACACAAAAGTTTGGTGAGTATGTGTGAGTAAGAAAGAGAAGAAGGCAGACATGTGGATAAACCAACAAATGGCCAGTGAGACAATGGGAGTAACTATTGTCTGTGTTTGTAGGAGTCCTCCAGCTGAAATTGGTGTGTGTGTCTGCATTAACACAGCCAAGCTCTGTGCTGGCTCTTCATCTTGGTATGTGAGACAGGTGAGAGCCATGTATGGTACAGGTGGGAGTTCATCGCTGTCATCCCCAACCATGAGAACTAGCTCTATCATCTCCACTCCCAAGGTCAGATGCAGTCCTACTACCTGAATGTGACTGATGTCTGCTGAATGCAATCCCTTCACTGGGACGAACAGGACCATGACCTCATGGCCTGCCACATCTGGATTTGGACAGCATATTCACTGACAGAGTAGTGGAAGTACTGCCACTATGGTGGCGTGATCAGGCACAGCCAAATTGGTTGAGAGCAGATGATGTAGCTGACCTATGCCCACAAGGATGCCATTCCTCTTTAACCAGATGTTCCATTACAGACACTGCTCATTCCATGACAGACATCCCTCGGTCCATCACAGACAACCCTTGTTCCAATATGTTATCCACCTGATCCAGTGAATTGTCAACACAGTGGAGGCAGTCATACATATCAAGCTGTGCCACATCCACAACCCTGAGAATTTGTCTGCAGCACCTATGGGAATGTGGCTCTGCCTCCATAATGGCCCTAAACATACTTTGAGTGGCACGGGAAGAGACAGTTACAGCAGGTGGAGGAGGGACAGCAGGCCCCCTCTGAGAACCCCATCAAGCCTCCTATGGTGCACTACACCCAAACTTTTACTATGGCTAGACTCAACAGGCACTAAAGCTACAGTTGGCACACTTCCTTGATCAGTGTCCTCACCCTCCATATGTTCAATATCTGTGGACTCACTGCCCTGGGTAGGTGTAGGCCTACTGGCTGAGTCCAATGGAAATGCAGAGGATGGCTGTATGTCAACCTCAGTATCAGATTCAACCTCTGCACTCCCCAACTGTGCCTCACTTTGGTCACCATCATCATGAGAGTCTGATGATACACTGATATCAGGTGGAACAGGACCCACACTTCCACTTTCATGATCACCTGTGATAAAAAGCAAGAAATACAAGAACACATTAATCCCTGTACTACTATAGTGCAATATATGCTAACAAACTAACAGTACTGCCATTATTACAGACAATAAAACAGTACATACAACAGGCTTGAGATCAACATCACACACTACAATATTTCTTTAAATTTCTCAGCAGTACTGACATAAAAATGTTTGCCTTACAATCTGCAGATGAGATACGCCTCTGTAGTCCAGATGGTCCCGAAAGAAGTTAAACAAGAGGTAAGGGCAACATCATTACAATTAATAGTAACATGAGGGCAATACATTTACCCCTTTATATGTCAACTAACTATAATTTCAACAAGATTGTGGCTAACAACTCTAACATAGGCTTATAACTGCAGCAATGTTCAATCCCCCCACCAAAAGGGACATGTGACACAGAATTAACTTATTGATTTCAGTTGTTTTACTATACAACAATATTCAGCTATTCATATAGCAAAGCCTAGCTGGAAGCTCCTCATGGGGTATGCTAGCTACCTCAGAAACTGTTGCTCTGACATCCAGGACATGCTGTATTGCACTCTCCTGGGAACTGTCTGGATCTCTGATATTGGCCAGGAACTCTCCATTGAGGGTTCATGATGGTTTCCTAGCAGGCTCTCCCCCAGTAACCATCTTGTCAGGGACCACTGCAACTGCTCTCCTCCATGCAGATGTGATCATGTCAGTGGCCCTGTGGTGCACCTGCTCATATGTCCATGGTATTGACATCATCCACAATCTGCCACCATATTCATATCCTACATGCCATAGTTCCCATCCACTATCTGGCAGAAAAGCACCATATTGCCTAAAGCCATCCACAATCACTTGATTATGGCATCAGTGAAGGGAGTTTTTCATGGATTGACACACCTGGGGGGCATACTTGTATGTGTCCTAAACAATAAAAGAAGGAAAATACAAATAAGTATCACATAACTAAAAAAATAACTGTTTCCAGACAAAACATAAATCATAGCCACTCAGTATTACCTACAGGAGAAACAAAAACAGTATAGAGATGTGAAAAGCTAACAACAGGCAGGATGCAAAGTGCAACATATCCTTGTTTGTTCCATAACAGTAACTCAGATTTGCTCGCCCCAAAAAACAACAGCTCATCCTTCTTTGTGCTATAACAGTAACTCACCTTTGCTACACCAAAACATAACTCAATTTTGCTCTCACCAAAGCAACAGTCCATCCTTGTTTGTGCAATTGAAGTAACTCATCTTTGCCCCCACAAAAAGAATAGCTCATCTTGTTAGTGTCATAACACTAATTCAGCTTTGGTCCCTCTACCCAAAACAACAAGTAAATGACTAATTTTGCTAAAAAAAATCATCTCTGAAATGCTAAAATTACTATTAAAGGACCTATCCCTGAAACATTTGTGCATATTTATCACACAGTATTCAATTATCATTTATTGGTGTATACCTCTGAAATGGCTTGACAAACATGCCCATGCCATCAATTCACTTCTAACTAATGCATACAGATAAAACAGTAAAAGCCTTTGCTTAAGATTTTTCTTAAATTCATTTCAGTATATGCAATATGTAGGTGACATCATGGAAGCATACCTTCTGAAATTCAGCACTCCTCTGTACAGATATATCCTGAAGAAAAAGTGTTTTTGCAGTTTTCCAAACATATAGAACTCTTCTCACCATTAGTTTGCCTAGCTATATGATTGCCATTTATATAGTGTAGATTCAGAGCTGTTAGTATGGTGAATATGCTGAATCCCAAAAACTTGGATCCATGTAGGAGATGTAAAAATAGTTAGTACAGGGGCTCACTACGCATTTCTTTTTAATGGGTTGCACATGTGAATGATTAGTGGTTGGGAGAAGGAAAATACAACAGCGCTACTGGCTGCTTTACTTCCACTGGGTGTGTCATGTTAGATCTACAAAGTGTTAGATGTAAGGTTGGAAATGTAAGTAAGCAGCACACAAGTCACAGGCTGTGTTTTTAACAGCCAACCTGCCCTTCATTTGTTGGCAACTGCATATGATATTATTTCCACATAATTTCCTCACACATTTTAAGGCCAATTATATAGAATGGCTTACACACTGCATGTCTCAGATTACTGGTCAGATACATGAAGAATGGCCAACAAACACAGAAATATAAGCCTGAGATGTATGTTGGCAATCAATAATCATGACATGTTGTGTGATCACTAGGTGGACTACATCCAAAACTAATACATGCACAAATAACACTTGTATGGTTTGATATCAGCATAAATGCTGCTGCAGTTGGTTGTGTGCATATTGATTTAACTTCTTTGCTGTAAAGCCATTTGTGTGGCAAAGAGGGATAAGGCACCCATCCTGAGTTCTGAAGATGCATTGGAGTGAGAGTTCTAATCCAGACCTATGTAGAAATAGCTAATGTGGACTAACATTTTCTAGTGAGTATGTCATAGATTCCTTTTCCTCATTTCAAGTACCTCTCTCTTTTTTTTCTTTTTTTTGGAGGAGTACTGTTTGTGTGATGTGCCGCTTAGTGCAGACTGGACAACTGACCAGATAGAACCCAGACAGAAACCGGATGCATTCAATTAATACTGTTAGACATAATTCAAACCTGCTAAGCAATTTTGTGTGGTGGTTAACAGTGAGACCATAAGAATGATTAGTAAAATAAGTAATGTTATGTAACTATTCCTGAGGAAGTAGGTGTAAGTGTAGAGCTGGAGAACAGATGGTCTTGGGTTCTAGTACAGGGTATGTAACCTTTGTTTTACTGTTGTGACATTACAGTTTAGAGCAATGAACTGCAACACAGACAAGTGGTTTCATAATCTTCTTATGGCAACAGGAGTAAGTGTAGGGCTGCCATACACATGGCCCTGAGTTCAAATGCAACATATTCCATGAACTTTGTCTGTTGTTCCACTTCCCATTATAGTCACTCTGACTTATAACTCTAGACATGATGTAGCTTATATTAATTATGTGTATGATGATTGAGGCATTAAAATTGTCTCAGTTGTGTATTAATTTACCTATGTATTAACAAATTTATTCTCAAAAGTATGACTATGGGTATATTGTGTAGTTATATTCATGTAAGTATATTTCTGCTATCTGGACTGCCATTGCGTTCACATTTCTCTAACACATGTACACAACTGCCTATACATCCAATAACATTGAATTTGCTTTGCTTGTTACTGCTGCACTTTGTTTACCATTACTCAAACATGGTGCTCAGGATGCACACTGTTCAGCACCATGTCTGCACAATGATAAGTGGAGCACAACATTTTATAACAGTGTGCATGCTCCCAGTTAAGAAGATGACTGGAATAGGCAGGAAAGCATAATGTTCCATTGCTGTAGGTTCATGGCAGATGTGACAGGTGTTTGTGGAGAAGGTTTCAGATTTAGGGTACAGAGATGGGGTCCAGGAGTCCAAGATATTTATTGGACTCCTAGTGAAGAACCACAGTGCCAGGGATTTGCAGCAGAACTTTTCTGGCCACCAGTATAAGTCTAAAGCTTGGGATAGTTTAGCCCAGGCTGTAACCAACGTCACTGGTATTCCCAGCACTGATGAATAATGTGGGCACCACTACACTGACCTCCAGAGTAGGAAGAGGGATACCCTTGATCATTGGATTGGAGAATGTAGGACTGCAGGCATGCCACAATTGTGTAAGTATCAACAATAGAGAGTGCTTGTAAGACTTAAAAGCTAAATATAGGCAAGACTGGTATTCATAATGATATTATGTTCTGTTTTTTACACAGCTACCAGGAACAGTGAGGCCAATGTACAAACCCATGGGGCCAGATTAGTGAGGATGAGGGAAGCATGTGGTATGTAAGCAGCAGAATAGCAGTGTTATTCTAACATTAAAAGTTAAACATATTTTTTTTAGTATTTTATAGAGTTGCATCAAATTGAGCATGCATATCTCAATTGTAAAAGCAAGTGTGCGTACAGTACTCTGTAGCACAAACCAAAACTACAATACTAAAATATCAAATCAAGCATGCGTATCTCAACTGTAAAAGCAAGTATGCATGCATTTGTCTATAGCACAAACCAAGAGTACAATATTAGACTTTATTTGGAGGTTGTTTGTTCAAAGACCACAATTCCCAACTATACAATACTGTTAATTCTTCAATTATATGTAATTTAAAGGTTTACAATAAAAGCTCTAGACTAGTGGCACATATGCCATAATGTAAACTGTAATCTGTATAATTGGAACATTCATTTGTGCACTGTATGCAAATGTCAAGGAGTAGTTGCTGCAATTTGTAGTATAGTGTGCATCTGTTAGGAGCTGGTAGTCTTAAAAGTAAATATTGTCTGTTAGGCACTGATAATCTTAAAAGTAAAAGTTAAGATAATAGAGTAAATTAATTGTATATATGCATTGTATGTCGCATATGAAAGTACTAAAGTTATCTCTTTTTTTTCTTTCACCCCCTCCCCTTTTTTATTTTTATTATATATATATATATATATATATATATATATATATATATATATATATATATTATTACATGTCAAATTGTGTCTATGTCATCCATGTGTAACACATGACTAAATGCTCCACAGCACAGTGGGGTAGGCCTGCCCCACAGGATCCACCTGTCCCCTCCATCAGCTCCAGCACCATTGCCCAGCAAGTCTGGCAGCCAAACTAGCAGCACTGCAGCTGTTGCCTCTATACTACCTGCACCCTCAAGTAGTCCTGCCCAGGAGGCTGGTCCAGTGGTACCCTCCAAGATCAGTGGAGGTGGTGATTTTATTGCCAGTGCTAATTTGTCAAGTGATGGTGCATAGGTTTGTGTGCCACACTGTTGGTATGTCTACACTGTCTGGAGAGGCTGCACTCCCTCATTTTACAAAATACAAGGAGGAGGAGATGCAGATATCAGGCACTCCAGTCAGTGGGTGGGAACTCAATTATCACTGTCACCCAGCTTGACAGCCGTGGGTTTGTGATGTCCCGACCCTCACTCCAATCATGGTGTCCCCCAACATTTTGTGTCTATCACTGTCCCTGTCCCTTGTCTTGTTTGTCTTGTCTGTCAGCAATTGCTTCCTCACCTACCCAATTTACCTCACCTAGATATTCATGTGTTCCGTCCCCAACATTTCTGTTTCTCTCAAAAAAAAAAAAAAAAAAAAAAAATGGGCCCCTGCCCCCCCCCAAAAAAAATTGGCCCTTCCATAGCTCTCTATTTTGCACACTAGTCTTTGTGACACATGTGATTTGGTCCAATTGGCTATACAACATGATTGTGTTCTGGTCACTCCTCTCTGTGGATGTGCAGTTGAAACTCAGTTAATATTTTCCACATATGTTCACTTTACACTTTTAAAGAAATGGATAGTTATGGATCTTTCCTACCTCCCTTCTACACATTTCTGCCCTGCTTTCCCTTTGTTCTCAACCCCTGCTTGCTCTCCATTTTGCCATTGTAATATATTCCCCATTTCTTTTCTTTAATGTATAATTGCTCGATGGTGTGCATCTTGCACCAACGTGCAACGGTAATGCAAAAGTACTTAAAAGTATTACATACAGCTGTATTCAAATCCAATACCATCTGACCCAAAAAAGGACTGTATCACTGCATTAACATGTGCTGCCACAGAGTCAGTTGAGTAGCAGGTGTATTCCAGAGACTCGGTACTAACTGTCAGACTTTGTTTTTCCTCCTGCTTGTCCCCATTTCACCACTTTTTTATCTACCCCTTTTTAACACCTTTAATTCGGTCAAAAATAGAACCACACACAATACACATAAGTAGCAGAAAAAGCAATGGATCCCTTCACTTTTTGGGCTCCATGTTTGTGAAGAGGTGTGCATTGTGCATCTATGTGCAGCGGCAGTGAGCGGTGGCAAAATACAGCAACACATCTCATATAAACAATTCATGTCATTGCATTATCAGTCTGTAACAAACAGTATTAGAAACACTTGTATTTGAACCCAGTACTATTTGGGCCAAAAAAAGGACTGTATCAATGCATTAACATCTGCTGTCACAGAATCAGTCAAGCAGCATGTGTATTTCATAGACCCAATAATAACTGTCAGGCTTTAGTAATAGGGCTTGCATTTGTGCACTGCCTACCTATGCACAAAGTGTATCACAATTGCGTATGTACTTTGCTAACCATTGCAGAAACCCCCTGCTTGTTGTGCTATGGAGATGTTTATATTATGCTGTATTACTGCTGTTTACTGTCCATTCCCTTGTTTGACATGAAATTGCGTGTGTAAACATTACAGACTGAGGACCCTATCTACCAATATGTTACATATTTGCAATAAAGCCATCTATTGCCACCCCCCCAAGCACTGCAGCCCTGCTGTCTCAGTACTTTTTCCACACATATATCAAGTGCTGTACAAAATGTAATATCAAATGGTGTGTGTGATCCAATGCACATCAATCTGGTAACTTGCAGAAGTACAACTATTGACCCATATGCCTAAAATCACTTATCTGCAAGGCCAGGAAAGGAATCAGCATGGACCATATCCACAGGGACATAGGTGACCTTCAACACACTTGACCCTACCCATTTTGTTTTTGTCAAGGGTACACCTTGATTAGTGAAACATTTGGACATCTTGAGTACTGACCCCATAGACCTGGATGAGGGATAACAGGGCATACCACCTCTGTTGACTTATTCAAGGCCTTTGATGCTATTCCCCAATCATATGTCATAATGAAGATCTCCCACTTGGGAATTAAGCCATAAAGCAGTACAGGGATAGGCAACTGACTCACTGACATAACATATACTCTTAAAGTTGGGGACTGCACCTCTACCATAGCCAGATACCATTAGAATATTACAAGGATATGTACTTGGCCCTCAACTGTTTGCAAAATACTTACCTGAAGTGCAGGTAATGGTAGATGGCCTGTGGTTTACCAAGTTTGCAGATGACTGTTAACTGGACACACTAATAAAGACAACATGATGGCAACATATTATGGAAGGAGCTGACACATTCAAATGATTAGTGCCAAACTCACAGACTGAACCTTAAAGCATACAATGGCTCATTGTCCCCTTTGGCAAGGAAGTACCCCTGTTAATTATGACATAGATAGCATATCTCAAACACAGTGTCGTGAGACTTGGGAACACATGTTGATAGCAATCTGCACTTTCATCACCATGTGTCAATAGTGGTGACACATTCTGCATTGCACACATCATGCATATTGACATCAAATCCAAAACCAGGCTGGTCATACCTCTGCTATACTCTAACCATATCAAGCCACTAAGTACAATGATCTCTTCTGACTATACTTCACCAGACACCTGCAGCAATTGGAAAAAAAAACAGGGTGGTACCTGGGAGACTCCAGGGCCTCCAAACATGACATACATGGAAAGACTGAAATACCTGTCAGTGTAATCCATATCATGTAGGCTGCTGAGAAGTGACCTATGCCTGTCTTACAGGTAAGTATCAGACCCTGCCCTGCTGGAAATGCTGCACATCTGCAAATTAAATGGGATAAGAATAACTTGGTCCAGAGTTCTCAACCTAGCCTGTGACATAAACAGAACATGCTGAGGAGACAGAAATATCCCCAATGACTCACGATCTTATGTAATGGGCTCACACTGCATGTGAATCAGTGCTTGTCAATGACCTTGTTCAAGCTCAATCTTGACTACTGGTTTTGTGATTGTATAAAGTCAGCTCTGGGGTGGTACCTATGTTCTTCATGGACAGGACCAGTTGATGCTGCTCACAAAATCGCTCTGCTAACAATGACCATTCAAATATGCTCAATAAGGGTACTTGTGTTTTTACAGTGCTAGGCTTTTTAAGACTGTACAGTCATTAGGCTAGTAGCCTCCTATGTACATATAAAACTATGAGCCTATACAGTCTCCCAACATTTTGTCTCCCACATGACCTGCTGTTATCTGCTATAAGTTAACCTGCAATCTTGCAAAAGTCAAACTTGTGCCATGGTGCTTGCATAGCATACTGTGTTCTATAGTGTATGTACTTAGAGTGGAAGGGATTCTGTTCTCACTGCAGTCAACTAGGCATGTATGTGCCTGTGTTTAGCCAAAAGAGTAGAAGTGTGTATCCTACAGTTAGCACTCCAGTCCCATGGATTGATTGTATTTTGATGCTTGCACATGCCTACACATCCATTTCATGCAGGCCTTCCAACTTCTTCTCTCCAACATGCACTGCTGATGTCATCCACTATAAGTTGACCTGCAGCCATGTAAAAGTTAGACTTGTGTCATGGTGCTTGCATAAAGTACTGAGTTCTGTAGTCTTTACATTTAGATAGTTAAGGGTTCTTTTCTCACTGCTGTCAACTGTGTTTATGGTGTGAGCTGTTGCTTGGTGTTATAGAAAGCATTTTATACCAGCATGTAGGGCACTATTATGTTCTTCTCAACAGACAATGTTGATATCATCAGCTATAAAGTGTTGTCTGAGACAATCCAAGCTGGACTTGAGGTGTGGCTCTTAAGTACTGTGTTCTGTAGTCTGTGCACTTAGATAGGTATGGGTTCCATTTTCAATCTAGTCAAGTGTGTGTGTGTGTGTGTGTGTGTGTGTGTGTGTGTGTGTGTGTGTGTGTGTGTGTGTGTGTGTGTGTGTGTGAGCTGTTGCTTGACATTACAGAGAGCATTTACACCAGCATGTAGGACACTTTTATATTCTCCTCAACAGATACTGCTGACATAATCAGCTATAAAGTGTTGTCAGAGACACTCTAAGTCAGACTTCTGTTGTGGCGCTTGTGTAAAGTAGCTGGATTTGAGCTGTGGCTGTTAAGTACTGTGTTCTGTAGTCTGTGTACTTAAATAGGCAGGGGTTCCATTCTCACTACAGTCAACTAGGTGCATGTTTGTATACTTGCTTGACAGTAAAGAGAACATTTTACACCAGCATGTGGGACATTGATTTTACCATCCTCCTTTCAACAGACTCTGCTGATTTGTGGATGTGCAGTATACACATCAGGGTAGGGTCAAAGATGTCCTGTAGTATAGGCACAAGTCACTTATTCCTTTCCAATGCAGATTTCAGGAAGAAGGCTTTCAGTATATCCATGTACATCATGGCATGGTTTGTAGGACATGCATTTTCTTGTTGTTAACCCCCCCCCCCAGTCTGCAGGTGTCTGTGAGGTACATGCAAAAGGAAGCATTATATTGTATTAGTGTTCAGATGAGGTTTGATTACAGTGCTGTTATACCCTTCTCAGATCTGGACACAATGACCTGACTTTTGAGGTGCACAACATAGCCTTTCCATACCACTGTGGACACTTAGTTATAGTTCAGATTATTATGTGCATGTGTTCCCAATTCTTTTACCCCTGTTTTCAGCATGGGAGCAAGGGGGGTGTTGTCAATGGAGTATTTACCAGGAAATCCCACTTTGCATAAGGTACAAATACTGACACATTCTGTATTTATTAGTAGATCATGTGGCTTTGGCACCAATCATTTGTGTGGGTTAACCCCTCTTTTACTATATTTGCATCATTGGTGGACTCAATGATTGCAACCAATATGCATGAATCAGCAAACTTGGTAAGCTACAGGTCATGTTTTGTAACCTGGATTGTTGAGTAATGGATTCCAAACAGTATAGGGCCCAGCAGACATCCTTGGGGTACACTGATGATGACAGCTGCATAGGTAGAGGTTGATTCACCAAATTTCACACTATGTGGTCTGTTATTGAGGACATTGGTTAACCATCTAGTGACATAAGTGTTAATCCCCATCTGGTAGACTTTGTCAATGATACCTGAGTAGGGGGATTGTGTCCAAACCCAAGATAGGCAGTATGCATTGTGTTACCTTCATGCAGGCCTATCACATAGAAACAATGGGCTGTGACAACATCACAGATCTTCTATAGCATTACTCAGAACATACACTTACCTGACACAGTGTGATACACACTTCAACACACCCTCCAGATTGACTATGTTCCCGTAGAAGGGTGCACATCAGCATGCATAATTCTGAGTGGGCTGAGGACAGCATCTGAGGCATGCACATATAGACACATCTTGACTCTCCTGATCTGTGAAGGAGACAAACATATCATCATGGACATTTTCTAAATGGGCGCTAGGAATACACAGACTGTGTGCAACAGATATGTGTGAGTTTTTGATACTACATCTGTGTCTGTTATATCTTTCAGGTGTTCTCAAAGAACATCATCCTGTGGAACTTGAAAGGGCCAAGGCAGTTGACAGGAGTTCACACTGATTATTATTCACTCCACAATGACAGATATGACCATCAACACCTATATAACCAAGGGGGTCAAACAGTGGATCACATATGTGGCATCTAAATGTGCAGAAGTGTGTGAAGTGACCTCTATCTTGTATCCAGTGATCAAGTGTGTACATCAGGGCTGTTTGCTAGACCATTTCTTCTCCTTAATTGAAATCACAGATGTCAAGAATGATATACAAATCCTGTGTCCCAACAACTGTCTGGAGGACTATGGATTGTGGGCAATCATTAACTCCAACTCTGATAATTGCATAAATCCAGACAGTATCAACACACATCAACAAATGTGGCCACAGCCATGACAATACATGAGATGAAAAAAAAAAAAACATGTTGGGGATTTGTTTCATCATGCAAACAAATGCACAAACCAAGGATCATGTAGACATCACACCCTATCAGCAGACCAGTTATAAGGCCTGTGTCCTGGAATATACGGTATGTGTAATGACCACCAGCATGTGTCCATGGTGGTGAGTACTCTCTTGTATGTAACACAACTACAGAGTATGTGCAGGACATCCAGATGACAGGCCATAATACCTTCATAGTTCAGAGCCTTCAGCACACCAGTACATGAGTATAATGTACCCTTCCTCATGTCCCTCCATACATATCTTGCAGTGATGTATAACTGAAGTGTACCACCTTCATCACTGTGAGCTGCCACATATCTATTTGCACATACCTAGGTATTACTTTTGTTGCATAAACATTACTGATGCCACGGAACCCCACCAAGGTGTAATACCACATGCATGTGTGACATCTGTTTTGGTGATGCACTCATGACATACATAGTTGTTTAATTACATTGATGGCATGATTTACATTTGTGACAGTGTTGACTGTCACACCAGTCAACTAGTCTGTAGTGATCATAATGTCAAGTGTATCTCCTCACACCTCCTGTATATGTTAGTGTCAGGAGAGTGAGCTTGATTACACTCATAGGTTGCTGACATGCCCTAATAGCTGTACAAGTGTGTTGATACAGAACCATCTATGCTCACTCAGAAACACATATGTCGCATCAGAGACATGGGTAATATTGGTGGTATTAGTCTGATATTGTCCATGATTGTGCATGATGGTTTTACTATTGGCTATCAGCCTGTATCTGTGTCCTATCTGTGTTCTACTTGTTGGAAGCTTCTGCTGAAAATAGAAGCATATTCAGGCGAATCAGTTTGCAAAGCTTTACAATATGTAACCAACTCCAATGGTATTTAACATCCATGATACATGTCCTCTCCATTGTTGATGTCTGGATGCTTATATCACACAGATATAATTCACTCTTATGCCACCTTCTGTAACAGCCATATCATATACATTCGTCACTGTGTAGTCTGTACTGTGCCATGAGGAGATGAGATTAGTGTTCTTGCTGCAACTATCTTCGTTTTACATTCCCTCATATGCGGCACATTACAATGTCTCATGTGTCCCCCTTCCTGGTGTTCATCCTTAAACTTCATCTGTGTGTCCCTTTTCAATAAACCCACTTCTCTTGACTGTTTCTTATAAATGGCAGTCCATGTACCCTTACAGATCCTTAACACAATTTATACAGACTCTGACTGCCTGAAATGGGATTCCACAATACTCAGCACTATATACACTGTCCTTTCCTGTCTCTGTAACATAATACATTAATATATGAAAAACCCTGGTGGTCCTTGTGACATTCTGTGCAATCAGGCTAGCCCAGCATGCTGGAGTGTACATATAGGTTCATAGATTAGTACTAAACAGTGTCTTGTCCTGATACACTTTCCTGTCCTGTCCCTGCAACATAATACATTAATATATAAAAAACCCTGGTGGACCTTGTGGCATTATGAGCAATCTCACTAGCCCAGTATGCTGAAGTGTACACATACACTATTATGTCCTGATATGCTGTCCTGCCCCCACAATATAATACATTAAAATATGAAAAACCTTGGTGCTCCTGTTGGCATTCCCTGTAATCACGCTAACCCAGTTTGCTATGCCCTAACTAAGTTCACTATCCTTGTTGCTTTACATGGTTTACAGGCCATCACAAAACCATGCTTGCTTATGTTTGAAGGTAAGCTGTGGCATGAATATTCATTAAGCCCTGCTGCTTACCACGCAAACACATAAACGCCTAGGGAAAGTCTGGAATTCTGATTTAAGATCTTGAACACACAGTAATTCAGCCAGTAAGACCCTCCCTCTTGGGATACAGTACCCTTACTGCTATACAGCTAAAGTCAATTTGTAGTTCTGTGTTGTTTGTCTCTTCCCAGCAATAAACACAGTAAGGAAACATTGCAGAAAATTTCTATGCCTGACTTCTTAGTTGTACTACCTTAAGAAGTGAAAAATGTATCCCTCTATGAAATCTTTGTAAAAACCCAAGCTTGGATTTAGAATGGATTACCACAGATGTTTAACCTTAATACAGCTTGTGAAGCACTGATGGGCATCATTTCTGATTCAGAAGCAAGTCCATGGCTGTGAGTCTATTTTATTGATTTATTTATTTTATTTTATTTGTTTTCAGGAATACAGCCCTGATCTCCATGGACCTTTTTCAGATTCAGCCCAGGAGAGGTGTCTGGTTAAGTGACTCGCTCAGTCATGCAGTTTTAAACGGTTGGTAATATCACCTCAGTGGGCCACCACCACTGGCATGCTTCACATCTATAAAGTTGGGGTCTCTTCTTGAGAATTGTAGATCACAGCATTAGTTAAGGTTTAGTTAGGCTTAGTTACACCTGCTTAACCTAATAAAAATCAATCACCTACAAAATCAACACATTAAACATATTCTACAACTGTATGACTACTGACTATTCCCTTTCAAAGATCCCTATTTTACAGAGGAAAGGTTAGTGAATCAGTGTTGTAATATGTATAATAACTAATATGTTTAACACAAAACTTTAACTATTAGGGACATTGTAAAACTTACAACAATAATTAGAAGTCATAATGAATAATCATATTTTTGCCTTATTATTGTACTGAAAGCAGACAACTCATCAAATAATTTTTGAAAGAATTTTATCCACTAGAGAATTGTTTAAGAAGTTTTTGTGCAGTATAGCAAGATTTATTTGCATTTAAATTAGTTGAATTTAAGAAGAAAGTAAAGAAAAACTGACAAGGTAACTTAGAGAAGATATACTTTCCTTAGCTTTTACTAGTGTAGTTTTTTTTTTTTTTTTTATGCCAGCATCGTCTGGCATGGTTTGATAGATTATTTCAGAAATATATGGGAATTTGATGATATGTATAGACTTAGGGCAATCTCATGTCTTGTCATTCTTCTCATTTTCTATCTGACAAGGTATAAATAAATGAGATTCATCTTGATCAGCACAATATTTAGCAAAATATATACATTCACACATAGTCAAACACACAAAATAAATGCATATATTTGTAGGTTAAAAATGCTTCTTAAGTAATGTAAACTACTGATAGACTGAACAATGCTTTTTATTTTTGACAATTTTGTTTACTAATACACAGCAAAATAGAAGAAGCAAGTAATCAGTGTTTTAAAATACAGTGCTTAAAACTACACAAGCATTGTTTCAGTTAGCTAAACAAAATAAAGGTCTATGTATGCAAGACATTCTTGACTTCCAAGGACTATTATATAACATAATGTCTAGTGAAACTGAAAAGGGACTGCAGAAAGCTGAGTTGGTAATATTTGGTGGACTAAATATATATGTGCTACATAAATGTAACTATTATTCACCTATTATTAAACATAGAAAAAGCAAACAGTAATACATAATAATAATAATAATATTAATAATAATAGTAACATTAATCCTTCACTAAGCAGTTTTTCCACTTTGTTTGGGTTTTGTTGCCTAAAATTGCTAAAAAACAAAGTAAGGCTGGAAGGGAGAAATGCCTTGTTGATGCAAGTGTACTTTTACCATTTATAAGATTCAAAGTGGATGGCAGTGTTAAAAAGTTAAGGAGTTGTAGATGGATGTATTACATATGGAGCATTTAATACATGTTTTACTATACAAAGGTTCTTCAGCAAAAGTATGTCACATTTTAGTCCCAGTGTTGTCATTCAGTTTGTGAACTGGTTTTGAAGGTATTGCTGTCTATTGCAGGGGTTACTAATTCATTTATATTTAGTTAACATTTGTTTACTGGAAAAGTCTGACTGGGATAATATCCCATTTTCGGTGGAGGCCTGGGGAGAAAAGCTACACATTGCCATTATATGATTACAGTTAAATAAAGTTGTTACAAAACCTAATAAAGAACTGCATATTAACCAAGTAAAATGTCAGCTTTAGTTCAGTGTGAACCTATACATATGCATTACAAATATTTGGACAGCTATAAGAAGGTGAAAATTAATATTGCAATAGTTAAGGTATACTCACAGGTTGCATCAGAATATCTTAGATTCTGACTCATGATGACTGGAGGGTCAAAATAAAAAAAATTAAAAAAAAACAAAGGCAGATAAGTCCCACATGTACATGATAGTGCATCTGAAGTTACTGGTATGCTAAATCTGTGACTGGCTGTGGAGGTGTGAACAGGTGTGTTCAACCTACACCACTATTTAACATGGCAAGCTTCATTCATGGATGGATATTCAGGCATGTCTCAAGACAGTCACTAAATAATTGCTAGCAAACACTGTACAACATAATAGAAGTTATTAATAAATCATGCATATCTTATATAATATACTTGTATGAGATTTCATTGTTTAGTTCATTGTCTGAATTACAAATATTTACTCTTCTCAAACAAATCTTCTAGTATTTCCTTGTACTCTAATAGGCTGCATGTCCTTTAATGATAAATATTACTTTTGTCAATATGTGTTTCCTTTAAAGTTTTTTTACTCTGTAGCTATTTAAATTATACTGTCACTAATATCCTTGTTAATAAACTTAGTCAATCAATCAATGCATCACTCAGTGAATCATTCAGTAATATGTACAGTACATTAAACTGATGATGGTGATCTGATTCTGTGTAGCTGATACTTATATTGTGCCATAAGACATTCCTCAAAGTACAAACAAAATGTCGAATGTAGAATTGCTCCCATCGCATATTTGCCTACTGCTTCATTTATCTACTTTACTTTATAAACTAAGGAAACAGCTGTTTTCTAAATCCCACAAGACAGGCTATAAAAAGTGGCATCTGTTGAGTTCCTCACCATTATCAGTATGGAATCATCAGGCATTTTAATAAATCTTAAACTACTGTGCAGATGCACATTTTAAGTTAGAGGTTACTTTATAATGTTCTGACAATTACTGCACATTAAATATCAGTCTTGTATGCTTTCTGCATGAATATAGTCTGCCTCTGCTATAATTGGCACAAACTCATGTTGCATTTTCTGAAAGTTTGTTGAAAATAAACAAAAAATAAATAATCAGAAAAAAGCAACAGTGTCCATTTATTTCAACAGTTAAGACCAATATGATCATTTTGTACAATGTAGATGTAGAAAGTTAGCATGGGACAGAGGGAATTTAGTTTTTTTTTTTTTTTTTTTTTTTTTATCTCTGGCGTGTGTAAACATATATATTTGGTGTGCACCACAAGATCTCATGTTTCAGATTTATTGTCCTTAATTTGTTGCATGCATCACTATTATCTACTGTTCTCATCAACTGAATGGTAGCTGTTCTTGCTTTCTAATTCCCTTTCATCACATGCTACCATGATTTAACTCTTACAAAAGAAAGGGAGCTGCTGAATAACACATCTATACAACCATTTAGTATGGTTACTGGAAAAAACAAACGTTTTAAATCTAATATGTGTTAACGCCCTTCATGAAGAATACCTTGGCAAATAATTTTTTTGTCCTATGTAAAATAGAGAAATTTTCTCAGCTACTAAAATTCATTTGAAGCTATGCAGTATGCTAACAGAACATCAGTAGCCCATAGTAAGCCTTTAACTCAAATACTTTTTTTGTGAATAAGTTATATTTAATTGCTAATATTAAAGTGTCTTTCAATGCTAAAAATAGTATACTTTTTAGTATTGCAAACTAATATACATGCCACTTGTAAGATGATAATTTACATGGTTATCCTTGCTTATTTGTTTATGTATTTATTTTTGCCACACAATTTAAATATGGCTGCATGTCAATATCCCCACCATTCTAACTAGCAATTTCTATAGAACATAAAAAAATAGTAATGCCCATTTCATAATCCCTGTTGATGAATTATTCTGGTAGGAGAGTGTTTCATGCTATCTGGACCACCTCCAACTCTTTAGCATTCCTCTTTGGTGAAGGTAATAGCTGAAGCTGTTGGTTTGTAACATAATGATGTGACCACTACACTCAGTTGACGGCTTTGCTTGTGTTTATGCAAATGTGTGTGTGTTTGTGTGTGTGTGTGTGTGTGTGTGTGTGTGTGTGTGTGTGTGTGTGTGTGTGTGTGCAAATATATATATATATATATATATATATATATATATATATATATATACATAGATATATATATATATATATATATATATATATATATATATATATATATATGGGTCTACTTTGTTTGCCCGAACTTTCATTTGTCCAACAACCATTTTCCAGAGACCAAATGACCAAAAGTTCATTTGACCGACACTTCATTTGACCGACAGTTCATTTCACCGACAAGCATTATTGGCAAGAAAATGGGATATGCCCCCTTCCCCACTGCAGTGCGACCCTGGAGTTAGAATATATAGTTAGGGGGGTGTGGGGGGCAAAGCCCCCCACTTAATTTCATATTATAATGCTTAGTTTTCCTTTAATATTCTTTAGTAACAGAAATGTAAGTGGGGGGTTTCGCCACCCACACCCCCCATTGTGGGGGGCTATGCCCCCCACACCCCCCTAACTATATATTCTAACTCCAGGGTCGCACTGCAGTGGGGAAGGGTGCATATCCCATTTTCTTGCCAATAATGCTTGTCAGTGAAATGAACTGTCGGGCAAATGAAGTGTCGGTCAAATGAAATTTCGGTCAAATGGGGTTGGGCAAATGAAAGTTCAGGCAAACAAAGTAGACCCATATATATATATATATATATATATATATATATATATATATATATATATATATATATATATATATATAGGTTTACTGTCATAATGTCAACGATCAGTTCTATTTTGAATTGAAATGTCAACATGTTTTCTCGAAATTTGACATTTCTGAAAATGTAAATGTCAAACATAACCCAGTAAAATAGTTTTGACATTTATTGACATACTGTTTCCTCTGCACCCAGCACAAAAGGAACTTGAAACTGTAGTTTTATTGGCCACTAGGGGTCATTTCAATAACTCCTTTCCTCTCCTCTCTTAAAGTGCTGCTCGTTTGTTTGAGATTTTTCTTTGTTGTTGTTGTTGGGGCATACCTCAGTGTCACTGCTCGACAGAGGCACAGCAAAATAATGGGTATAGTTCCCCATACTAACAACAGTACTTGTTGTTAGTATGAACGTACTGCACAACATTAAACTTTATGTTCTTGCAGGGGTGCAAGCCCCCTTGCACCCCCACACCCACCTGCAACTTATATATTCCAATTCCAAGATTGCACTACAGTGAGGAAAGGGATGAATTACCCTAACTGCACTGTACTGCAATCTCTGACAGTACTTTCAGTTCATATCAGTGATTGCACAGTGCATTCACTGATATGGACTTCTGATATGTAGATGTTCAGCAAGATGGACATTGGAAAATCCAGATTTCGAGTGTTCAATCTGCAGGCATCTCAACTTGCAATCTTAATAATAAACTATATATATATATATATATATATATATATATATACAACCTCCCTAATTCCATATGTACTTGCAGAATTCAGTATCGTGCCATTGGAAAATCCAGATTTCGAGTGTTCAATCTGCAGGCATCTCAACTTGCAATCTTAATAATAAACTATATATATATATATATATATATATATATATATATATATATATATATACACAACCTCCCTAATTCCATATGTACTTGCAGAATTCAGTATTGTGCCACTGTCAGCACCTTCACATAATTTTTGCCACACCGAACGGTTGTTGATATATATTTATATTGCTGCTATCTGTGCTTTTGACTGATTATTTGTGACTGTCTTTGCTCGATTGGTTTACTGCTTATACATTGCTGGTATTGTGCCATTGGCTGTTTCACGAGCCATTTTAAGCATTGCTTACTATTGTGGGGAATAAACTAAATGAAAAAACTACATTTGGAAACTTTATTCAGGCTACTGAAGGTTTATCCAGGTGAAACTGTGTTGTTGATATATAGCCAGTGTCACTATACAGAATAATTTCTCTTAAAATCTTTACAAATATGTTTCCTATTTGGTTGCTCTGATGCACTTATTTTGGAAAATCTTCAATTCACATCTGTCTTTCTGAACCTGAGTTTTTGCTGAAAAATCAAGCGCAATGTCACTTCTGCAGCATGAAAGTCACTTTAAAAGAAATCAAATGTTTTTGCTTACAAACCAAGAAGCAAACAGTAGCAATGGATTTATTTGCCAAATGTTCATATGATTTCAGTTATTCAGGCATGGGTGCTTAGAAGTGAGGTTCTTCTCAATAACATTATCTCTCCATTATTTTGTTTAATGAGTTTGATGTGATAGGACTCTAAACGATAAAATTATATTGAGAATCTCCAAAAGAAGTGCACATTTTACCATCAAGAAGCACAGTATGCATAAAGCAACTATATAACCAAGATATGACTGCTAATTAAACTTCTTAACCGTTTTCTAGTTTTATCATTAACACTTTAAAAAGAATGTTTACATGGCTGAGCCAAAGTGAATTAAAATATACAATAAAGTGAATGAGTTCATGTCATTGTTTGAGTGTCTTAATTGTATGTTTTTTTTAAGAAACAGGCATAAACTGCTTTCCATTATTCATCTCCATCAACTCTGTAATAAACCTAGCAAATATTCAATTAAAAAACATGAAAATAAACTATCAGACATTGGAAGTGATCAAGGACTTCCTTCCTGCCATGATATAACCTATAATTGGTTCTTCAAATTCTGTGGAAGAGCAGGAGCACCTGTATTCACAGATGAGCTCTGTGTAGTAGGTCACGAAATAAAGAGCAGCAGAGCTATTCAGACAAGTATTGATTAGTATTAGTAGTCTGAACAAAGGACTGCAAAGAAATAATTATAAAGAAGTATATGCCAGTGGAATAAGCAGAGGTAGACTGTTGTATGGCTGGAGCAGAGCAAGAGTAGAATGTGTGACCAACATAATGCAGATCACAATAGAGGTAAGCTAATGTGGTAATGTTATCTGCATCTTGCCCTCTTCTAGATCAAGAATAGCTTCACAGTCATCATCATCATCATCATCAGTCCTCTTTTTCCCATTTTCTACATGTAGTTGGTGTGTTGTGTCAACTGTTGCCACATCTATTGGTTCAGTATCAATCTCCTGCCTTCTTTGACAGGCATGCCTTACTGCCATTTGTCATCTCTCACACAATCCATCAATTTATTTGCTGGATGCCCTATATTTTTCTTACCTTCTCCATGTCTGTCTAGAATAATCTTCACCAGATTGTCTTCTGTATTTTTGCACGTGCCCAAACCACAGTAATCTGTTATCTTTGAAATTCTCTGCAATTTGGAGCTATTTGAGTATCTGCTCTGATGACCTCATTTCATCTTCTGTCCCAGAGTGTGCATCCTATCAACCCATCTGAGGCACTTCATCTCCATCACTTCCAGCTTCCTCAACTGATCTGCCTTTACTACACAGGTTACTGCACCATACAATAGCACTGATTGCACCACTGTTTTGTACACATTATTTGTCAGATTCCTTAAGTTTCTTGTCATACACAACCACTGACATTCTGTGCCAGTTGGCTGCTACACTTCTGATTCTAGTTTAGACCTCCTCATTCAGACTTTCTTTCTCTTCAGTCAACCCTCCCAGATACTTCAATCCATTAACCTGCTCCATACTTTTCCCTTCTATATTAATTGTTATCTTCTTCTGATTTTCCCCTTTCACTGCCATTACAACTGTCTTATAATATGTACTCAGATTTTTTATTCACTTTCATCACACTTGCCTTCAGGTTTGCATTCCATTCCTCTATCCTTTGCTGAAGTTCTTTCTCAAAGTATGCTCGTAATGCTGAATCATCTGCACACAGCAAATTTGTTGATGTAGCCCCTCCAGACTGTTTGTTAATGTAACCCAGCACTAGTATGAATACCAGTGGTGTAAGAGCTGAACCCTGATGCACGGCTATGGCCACCTGGAACCCCTTTGTGAGACCAAATACTGTTCATACTTGAGTCACTGGTTCCTTGTACATAGCTTGCATTAATTCTATCAATGTTTTTGTGAATTTGATCCACAACAAGACTACCAAAATCAGCTTTATTGGGACGTTCCTATTTCTGAGTCTAGGAATGTCCAATCAGACTCGTTCCTCATCACTAGCTTCCTCAGAACTATCTGTCTCACTGCATACATAAGGTTGGTTGTGGTGCATCTTGATCTGAATGTAAACTGCTCATCTCCCATCTTACTTTCTACTACTCTGCATATTCCTTTATCAATCACCCTCTTCAGAACTTTCTTGCAGAATAATAACAGTTTGATACCTCTGTACTACCCTCAGTTGTGAATGTCCCCTATGGTCTTATATAATGCCACTAGTACACTTATTCTCCAGTCATCTGGAATATACTTTTCTCTCCATACTGATATGTTAACACTCAGGAGCCATTTCTCCCCTTTCTCACCCAAACTCTTTATTATATCAGCTGTAACCTCATATGCGTCTGCTGCTTTCATCTGACTTAATTTTCCTTAGTGGTGTTCTTACTTTTTTTAGAGTGAGTGCCTGTTCTTTTTTATCATAGGCTGTGTCTGGGGGGTTTATATAATTTCAGCAAATGCTTAATTGAGTAAATCACTATCTGTCAAACTGAATTAAGTGAAAGCTCAATTAAGCGAACACTCACTTAAGTGAAAAGTTTCCCATGGGGAAGAAAAAACAGTTACCCACCAACCGATCATAACAAACAAAACAAAATTTAAAATTCTGCAAAGTTTGGGGACTTTTCTCCCACACCCCCCAATGTGGGGAGCTGTGTCCCCACACCCCTAACTAAATATACCAACTTCATGATCGCACTACAGTGGGGAAAAGGGCAAATTTCTGATGATAGCCAACCATGTCCTTTCCCTGGGAAAAAAAAATTGCTTAAGCAAGCATTCACTTAATCGAGCTTTCACTTAATTCAGTTCAACAAATAGCAATTCACTCAATTAAGCATTTGCTGAAATAATATAGACCCATGTCTGGTGCAGTACAGCTTCTATGGAGTTTTCTTCATTCAGAAATTGCTGGGAAGTACTTCTTCCATTTGACTTTGATGTCCTGTGGATTGGTGAGCAGGTTATTGCTGGCATTTCTTATGAAGGGTGTCTTACTGTCTTCTTTATTTTACTGTCTTTGCCTTGCAACTCGATCGAGTTTCTTTGTGCCATCTACTGACTCGCTTTCTAAAAGCTGGTACTGTGTCTCCGATGACTTGTTCTTTGCTGCTGAAACTCCTGTCTTAGGCTCTTTGTTGGCCAACCAGTATTCATTTTTAACCAGGTCTGTCTTTTCAGTCTCCCAGATTATCCTACACTCCTTCTTTCATTTGATGACTTCATGGACTTCTGTATTTTA
This sequence comes from Protopterus annectens, assembly GCF_019279795.1. Taxonomy (NCBI): domain Eukaryota; kingdom Metazoa; phylum Chordata; order Ceratodontiformes; family Protopteridae; genus Protopterus; species Protopterus annectens. The sequence continues at coordinate 1,042,919,565 of NC_056731.1, forward strand.
CAACCAGCTTTCCTTATGTACCTTTCTTCCATATTTGGCTCAACTACATTTCTGTTCTATATTCCTCATGCATGCTGTTTTGAGGTGATGCCATTCTTTTTCTTCCACAATACCTATTTTATCTTCTTCCTGAAGTGCTACAGGCCTGAATAATTCCTTGAACTCTTGTGTTTTCTCTCCAGTTAACATCCAGGTCTTCAGCCTAGGCTCTGTTCACCTTAGAACCTTCTCTGACCAGTGTTTGCAGCATGACAGTGGTTTATGTTGTGCGCTAACTGTTTCACTGAGGATGACTTGGCAATCGCTGATTCTAACCCGGGGGGAGTCTACCTGAGTTGTGTGTTGGCCACTCTTATATGTGATCTTGTAACTAGTCCTCTTGCTGAATCATGTGTTGGCTACCATCAAGCTATTTGCCAGAAATAAGTCCATAATGGCATCTACTTCTTTATTCCTGTTTCCCAACCCATGAACCCTGATAGTTCTCATATCCTGTTCTCTCTGTCTTGCTATGTGCATTCATGTCCCCAATCACCAACTGATGTTGTCTTGCTTTACCTAGTAGGTCTACTGCTGCCTGAATGCACTCCCTTCCTCTCTATCACAACCTGCTCTAAGGCATAGGGTAAGATTATGAATACTGCCCTATCCAACGGAGTCTGATTGCCATGAGACTCTCACTAATTCTGATGACATGCATCAATATCTTCTGAAGCCTCTCACTCACTAAATTACCACATAATTTCTCATCTGTCCTCTGCCTGAGTAGTAAACTCTGAATCCCAAGTTAAGTGGCTTTGTTGTACTGCCCTTCCATCATGAATCCTGGGTGCAGCCTCTTCATTGCTATCAGTCCTATATTTCTAAACAAAGTCCTTTTAGTGAACCCACACTGAGTACTTCTGTTCTTGTCTCATGTTCGGCAGGTTGATTTGTTTTATGTCCATCTTTCAGTCAACAGAAGAATCTCAGGTAACACTAGCTAGGTAAGTGGACACCAGCTGGCCATTAGCATATTAACCCAGGATTTCTGGGCTTTATGGTTGACATAGACTGGCCAATGCAGCAAATCCTCCCCTTGCACCATTAGCATGGGTCCCTGGCATAGGTCAGAGTTGGCCAGATCCTCAACCCGCTTATCATGATCAAATGCCCATCTCCATTTTGGAGACATTGGTCAACATGACCATGTACCTGACCAGGCACATGCAAAAAAACTGGAATATCTGCAGAGGTAACTCACAAAAAGAATTCAGGGCATAAAAACAATGTCCTGTGCAGATCAATTCAAAGTCCTGTCTCTGTACTCTGTTTCCTACAGAATGCCGAGAGGCAATTTATACAAAGCATACAAGGCATCCTTGGATCCTGCTCTGATGAACCTTTTGTATATCCATGAAATGAATAGCAGCAGAACTATTAGATACAAAGATTTAAGTATTGCTTGCAACATTAAATAGGATATCTTGGAGGGACAGGTATGTATCTCAGAGCATCTCGTTTTTCTGGAATAGGCTTTATCCATGTGAAGCAAAGCCCTTCTTTAAACTGTATTCAAGCACAGCCTGGACCAGTGGATGGGAAATCTGAAATTCACTGCTGATGGACAGCATTAGCCATTAAGTCATGCCCTAACTAACATACACCCATTAAAATTACCTCTAAAGCACAATAACTTGCAGGATACATTTGGGTTGCATGCTTAGGCTTATAAAGGCCCCAATGGTCATTAGCCTAGTATATGTTTATGAACCTAGTGCCAATTCTTACACCATTGAGTGGCTAGCCCTTACATGAAGTGTAGTCAGTGATCCATGCTCTCCTAGCTAGAGGATGCTGTGCATCACAGTTAATGCCAAAAGAGGCTGGCTGCTCTATGCAACTCTTTTCCCTCTAGGCACCATCTTGAGACTGCACTGCTGCTTATAACTCCATTTTTGGAGATAGAAACAGTCAGCATGTGTTTGAGATACGGAGACAAACAGGGAACACATGCAAACTCCATACAGGCATTTCCCAGAGGTCAGGATCAAACTTTGTACTTTGTGCATGCTAGACAAAGACCTTAACAATTATGCCACATGGCAATTGCTATAGAGAACAGAACACGGTGGGTATACACAACAAAATGCAACCATATTGAGCTTATATATAGGAGGAAACAGGGAAGATGAGTAAGAAGGAAAAGGGAAAATGTCAAGTAAAGGGAATGTACAAGGTTAACTATAATGAAAGGTTGGAGAGAAAAAGGATAATTTGTCATGGAAAGAACCTCTTTTATAATATATAGAGATGATAAGCATGGGTAGGAATGGTTGTAATATAAGGCCGTGGGTAGGCAGAGGGAAAAGTGGGTATCAGTCACAGACAGACAAATACAAAACAGACTCAGACAGATGGGAATGTTAGATGCACAGAAGTTTGGGAGGACAGTGGAGGAACATAGACATACTGGAGGTGCACAAGTGGTTATGAAGAGGGTTTTGACAATGAATAAGGAATGAGTAATGAGACACAATTGAAGGAAAACAGTAAGATGGGAATAGGGTAAAGCAATGGAATTGGATGACATACTAGGCCATCACTTTCCTAAGTGGCCAGCATTATGGGGATTTTCTCCCCGGTAGCCTATTGAGCATGGCTTTCCAATCATTTGCCTTTAATTTCCATTCCAGAAAGAAATCTACATTGCAGATGTGGGCATTCAGCTGCTACCACACTTTAGACACCATTAGCCACTGCAATTGAATCCAGAGGTGAGTATGGATGCTTCTGAAACACTCTCAAAAAGGGGAGCTTTTACCACCCTACGTGAAACGACCTTGGAGAGCACCAAAGAACTGCCTGGGCCACCTGCAATAAGGAAATCATTGTCTTCTTGTTGAAAGGGAGCCCTGGTAGCCACTGGTGACCTAGTGCTAGACATTTTAGTTTGCTCAATCCTAGGTGAGTGTGTCTTTACCTCCTCCTCTTCCACATCTGAACCTGCATCTCCTGTGAATGATTATACACATATGCTAACAGCAAAGTCACAACTGTCCACTCATCTGACATGGATGTCATACATACCTCCCCGCCAGTAATTTTCACTCCTGCCTTCTGCTATCTCCAACCATGTTCAGCTCATGATCTTCCTTCAGTGGAAGACAAAGTTTGCACTCTTCTATAAACATGAGAAAAACTAGAGCTGCCAGAAGACAATTGCACTAACTGCTTGCAGTACATGTCTTTCTCTTAACGTCTACCACTAATGAAACTGGTCAAGGTGGCAGCACTTCATATCCCTATGGAAATGCTAGCATTGCTAACCACAATGAGTGATGCAAATGGCATCTACTCCACATGTGTACAAGCTCATGCTGGGTATACATTTCCCACAATAGGCTATCACACTGCCCTATCTGGTGATCTTCAAAGATACTCCTTAGGAAATACAAGAAATCCATGCTCTGTTAAGCACTTCATGCAAGGAACATTGATGTCCATTTGAGTATAAAATGGTAGTCCTATCCTCATGGATACACAGTCATGGATTACATGTTGCATAATATAATATAATATTATACTATGGTGCTTCTGTATGTCACAAGTGCTCCAGTTCTGGGCTAAAATTTGATATAGTACTTCATTGTTGTTCTGTGAGCTGACATACTATATGCATGAGCATAGCAGTAACATGTTTCATGGTCATTGTGATGTGCATGTCTACCACCAGCATGTTTGATCATGTTGATGTGGTACAGAAGAAATACAGATACAGAAGCTGGAAATTAGCTTCATTTGCATAACCACCACAGTTCTTGATCTTTTTAGTACAATATTAATTATTACTACCATTTTGCACAGCACTGCTCCGTATTGTGCAGCTGAGGAACAGAGAAATGTCACTAAAGATTCCGAAGATTAGAAATTTCAATGAGTTAATGAAGGAGTCCAGCCTGTCAAATCAACTCAACAATAACAGCAAACTCTGTGGTGGGTATCAGTCACATTGAGACACATTTTCTGATGTACAAGTAACTGGGAATGTAAACACTAGTATGAAAAGGAACCATCAGCTTGAAGCTGTAGAAGAGCAACTTTTTGTGATGGAAACATTATGAAGGACATAAACCAGGTTGTTTAGGATTCTAAGTCATATGTTGAGGTATGGCTACAGTAAGCAACTGGAAAAAAAAGCAGTGCATAGAACTAGCTAGATCTGACAAAAGAGTTCATAGACAGAGAGGATGGTTTTGATAATATTTAGAGTACAGAAATGAACAAAGCCTGGGATGGCAGTAACCATGGCTAATAAACAGGTATAATAATAGGAAGGCTGTGGCCATAGCTATAGATATCCCATATTATATCATACACATCCACTGAATGACATGTTTCATCTTCACTTGAATATGTACTAGCATGGCTACCTGAGGGAGGCAATGAGAGAAACATTATCCACCCAAGAGAATGATGTGCTGATTAATGCAGGGGCTCCACACACAACACATGCACCTATTGAGCAAAAGTGCTGCAGAAAGCAGAATCTGTTAGGAAAGTGTGCAGAATGTAAATGCTGTGGGTGGCCATATTAGGTTTCTGCATCAGGTTTGACAAAGCACTGCTGATATAATACTCCAAGTAAAGCAAAAATGCAAGGGGCAATGCTATACACAGGTCTACAGCAGAGACTGTGAATGAAGAATATTTGGTCTAACTTTCTGGACAGCGAAGAGGCCACTTCTTTCCTAGCCCTTATATTAAGTCAGTTATGACAGAAGCTAGAAGAATTAATGAGGAGTTTGGAATACATACATACCTCTCAACTGTACAGATTTTCACAGAATGTCCAGATTTGTGCCTCATGTTTTTAGTATATTCCTCATAAAAATTGTGTTTTTTTGACAAATCACTTGGATGATCAAAGGATTAAAGTCAGTAAATAATGACATGTATCTGAGTTTTAGACTTTATATCATTAAGAAAACGCATTCTAACACAAATCATGTTATTCTAGCAACTTTCTAATTTATAAAAGCAATATTTAAAACGTGTCCCTATTTTGGGGCCTTTGTCCTCCCATTATATCAGGCTTTGTCTAGATTTATGGCAGTAAGAGATGAGAGATATTAAATCCATGGTTAGGGAAGTTAAAATTTAGGAGTGTTGACATACATTATTGACCTTATTTTGTGAACAAAGAAATTCAGGACTTTACCCCATCTTTCATAAAAACGTAGAAACAGATTTCATTTGTTGTCATGAGTTCATAAAAAATTACTTCCCAAATATAACACCTATACTGAGCCAGAAGAAGTAGCAAACCTTCTGGCTGATAAATTCAGCTCCAACTTTACTCCTCTCTCCCTGTCAACCTTCCCTCAGGAAATATCCTCAACTGTAACTCCCCCTACTATCACTAGGGAACAGGTCTTTAATACTCTCTCTAAGACCAAGAATACTGCATCAATGGGCCCAGACAATATCTCAGGATGCCTTCTAAATAGCATGAAACATGATCTATCAGGGGCTCTGGAATTATTATTTAACTGTAGCCTCCGATCAAGTTTTGTGCCTCATGAATGGAGAAAGGCAACAGTCATCCCTCTGCACAAAGTTGGGCCATCTACAGACCTTGGAAACTACAGACCCATAACACCCACTAGTCTTATATATAAAGCCATGGAAAGAATTATCATGAATATGATCAGTAGGGATATAGAAAACCTACAGACACTGGACCCAACCCAGTTTGGTTTTGTCAAGGGCAGATCACGCCTACTCAACCTGGTGGACTTCTTTGAGAAGGTCACCAAAGCAATGGATGAGGGCAAAATCATTCACACTGCCTACCTTTCTGGAGAATATTTGTGTCAGTGTGAGATTCAGTGACTGCTCCTAATTTGCAGTCATCATGGAAGTCTTAAGGATAAGGAAGAATTATGGAATTCAAGCTTAGGAACTGAACAGGGAGTTTTACAGTTAGGAAGTACGTAGGGAGCTTAGGTTTAGGAATGCAGGGTGGTGTGTTAGTGTTTGTGAGTGATTGAGGTACTTAAGTTTAGGGAGTAAGTAGAGTGTCTTAAGATTTGTGAGTAAATATGGTACTTAGGTTGGGGGACAGGAAGGAAAATGTAGGGTTAGGGGGTCATCAGCGATTTTAGGTTTCGTAAGTGATAGAAGAGATTTATGGTTAACATCAGGGTTCTTGGAAGGATGAATAGTTTAATATGGTCACCTTATGGGAAATGTATGTAAGTCTGGAGCACTGGGGTATTTGAAGGTAGTGTGAATGGCATTTTAGGTTGTACAGTGGGTTTAGTTGCTTTCATTAGATTGGGATTTAATGAAACATTTATCGGTATAAATGGTTCCATCTCTTCATTTGAGTTACAAATCTCTATGCCATCCTACTAATGTGAATAAAAACAAAATATAAAACAAAATATTTTTGTTAGTAATCAAAACTTTGTCTGTTGCTGTTTTATGCAGATTTATAACTCTAGGGACATTAACCTATGCAGGGCTCAAACTGTATCAGATACCTCCACTACCACTATTAGCCTGTATTTAGCTAAACTCATGATTGCTGCTGAATGTTTTTTCTTTATGTTCTAACTTACTTATCAGTTGTGTAATGCCCAGAATACTCTAAAACTACCAACTATTGAAATAATATTCAGATTTGCTGTGCTGACAGACAGGAATGTGCATCACTGTGACTTATTAAACAAAGTTAACTGTCTTTCTATAACAGAAACAGCTATCTCACTCCATGTTACTTTGATTCATAAAGTTCTCCAAAGTGGATACTGACCACCATTGAAAAGGCTACTTTTAACTAGGGATGTTAACTGCACACAAAAAAGTACATGAGATGATGTTCTAACACTTACATGGCCAACTTTCAAGAAAACCTTTGGAATGAGACCTGCCATATAGCATGGGTCCATATTAGATAATCGAACTTTCAAAAGTTCGATTGTCATATGGTCGACACCATATGATCGAACATTTAAAAGTTCAAAAATCTAATAAAAAAATAAACTACAAAAATAACCTACCTGAATGTTTTAAGTGATGGAAGCCTCAGTGTCTGCAGCCTTGGGGGTCAAGGCAGCCCTTATAAAGACTGTTATCCTCTGTATTGGTGGCCTCAGGGGCCAAGGGATCTGCAGAGCTGAGCTGGAAAGACAGGGTGAATCCTGGATTAGCCGTGACAAGGACTTTGTAACAGACAACCTACTCTCAGTGCCATAAAAGTCTTAAAGAACCATGCAGGAGCTGCTGTTAATTAGTCTTTCAATTCTTTATTAAAGAGAAAAGGCAGCTGAGGCTTCCAACAGTCCTTGTAAGGGCTCTACTGGCAAGCCCATCCTTCCATACCTAGGCACTAGGACTCAAGCTTAAGTCCCTTCTATAGGCTCAGGATCCCATCATGGGCCTCATTGGGACCTGACACCTACAGTCATATTCAAAAAGATTCAGGACCAAGTTAAAAAGTCCTTTTCAGGACTCAAAAAAACTCCTCAGGACATAACTACAACAACAGTCCTTCCAAGGACTACAGGAAGGAGGGTTCTCCAACATCACTTCCTTCAGGACCCTAGAGTTTCCTCCTCAGAGGATGTATATATAACAGAGGGAATTCTAATCAGAGCATTTTTTGAATCTTAGGTTATACCTACCCAACTCGGGTAGGCTATGCTCGCCACTGTAGTAGAGACCCCACACTTCTCAGGTAAATATACCAAGGACTGGAAATGGCAAAAACAATGCCTGAAACATGAAAGGGTGAAAAAAATTAACATTCAATTTTTTTTAATAGGTGGAAGCTCTTCACACTTCCCACACTTATATACACCAACTCCATGGTTGCAGCAGCTTAAAGAAGGGAGAGATCTCCCAAAAGAAATGAATCATTGCCACCGTACTGTGATTTCCTATGAAAAACAGAAATTGAGGTTATGTTCCTCAGTGTTTTTATTTTACCTTCAGGCTAATAATTAAGGAATTTCACCTCGAGCATCTGTAGAGGAAACCCGAGAAGTCCAAAACCTGGATTTGAAATTAATAAAAGAATCAATGAATGAACAAAAGACTAAATGAACTAATGAATGAATGAATGAATGAATAAATAAATAAATAAATACAGGAATAAACAAATAAATGGGTTTGTAATCTGACAAACTGAATATTTGTCAGTGTTTTTAAATTTTACAGTTCCACATGCTATAGAAACTGCAATAATTTGATTAATCGTTTTCCAGAGATAATTTACTTGCACTGTGTAAGGAATCCATCTGTATGTTTTGTGTATTAGACAAATGACACATAAGTTCTGCCTGTCATAGACTAAGCCTGTTGCCACTATGTTTCTTTCACAATGCAGAGGTTAAGGAAGAAGACTAAGGAAATTAGAACAATAAACATTCAAAAAGCTGCATTCATTTGCTAAATTAAAGGCATGAAAATGCACAACGTATTAGGATTTAAAATAAATATGACAAGACAGGACATTACATAAGATGAAAAAATAATGTAGATAATTGAGTTGTACAGTACTTTGGGACTTTTTTTCGGTTTGTCAACACTCGGCATTTCAAGTGCACATATTTCAATAGGGAGCCATAATACTTATTTTGTGTACATTTAAACATTGAACTTCAGTTATTAATGTGAGCAAGTTTTATTGATCTATGCACTTTTATTTATTCCTTACTCTAAAAAAGTTTTTTAACTGTAGTATTTTAAATCTGGATGACCAAAGGCATTTTGCTTAAAACTGTAAAATATTTGCATGTGATCCAGGAACTTTTTCATGCTTTCTGTAAAGATTTGTAATTATATTACTCACTTAATGCATTAGTTATGGCATTCTATATTTGTATTTTTATTTATTTATTTATTTATTTCAGTTTGATAACCGGGGTTGTCCACTGGGCCACGAAGAGCCCATTTTCAATGGAGGCACGGGGGAAAAGCTCCAATAAACAGTTACAGAGAAATAAAATACGCAATCAATTATGTCAGAGAAATTACAGCATGCAGTACAAAAATGGATGCGGTAAATCATACAATAAAATTACAGAGAGATAGAATATAGTCCAATAAAAATAAAACAAATATGTTAAATATATTTTGATAAAGGCAAATAAAAATACGTGTGAAATGTATATATATATATATATATATATATATATATATATATATATATATTATTTATTTATTTTTGTGCATGTTAGGACATCAGTTTGAGCAGGAGAGAGGCATGGGTGCAGTAGGAGACTATTCAGTTCTTACTGTTTCACAGTTCATTTGCAAATCATATCCATTGTTCAAATTTCAAACATTCTAAATACTAGATTTCTTAACTTTTTGCCTTACTGTTTATATTCTGGTATTTAAATTGTCTTCTTTCCATCTGACTAGAAAGGGAACAGTTTTCTCAACAGTGCTTTTATTTTGTCTGCTTGCAAAAATAGTTCCCTTTTATAGTCACCCACACAAGTCAACATGTATTTATTTATGAGGATGAGGGAAATTAACTTTTTATCCAGAATAGTGCTGAATTGAAATATTTCACCCTTTAAATTCATTAGTGGCTATCTTATGGGATATGCAGTGATTTACTGTGTACTACATAATCACTTTTTAATGTCATGTTTTTCTATAATATAACATTGTATTTTTCTGAATTATAAAAACATGCTAAGCAAATAGACGGAGATGTATGCTGTTCCTCCTTATTTCTACTAACTCATTTATTCTTGACTGAGTGTCATCATTTCCTCTAACCAGTTATATCTGCAAAACTCTCAGACTCCAGTTTAACAATCCCAAATGGCAATAAACCATGGACATTTTTTCACATATAGCCTGAACTGTTAGCATAACTCCAGATTTTTTTTATTTCATGAATATGCTGCTCTGGAAAAAGAAGTAGGTATTTCCAACAGCTGGTGGGTTTGTCATTCTTTACTTGCCATTATATGTACTGTCAGTGGCACAACAGGTAGCAGAGGTAGCATACTTACCTTTGGTGCAGGTGATTTGTGTGCATTAGGAGTGTGCCACAATTATGAATGTGCTGTTCATCTAATGAGATGTTAAACTGAGGTCACATCTGCTTGGGTGGCAGCTCAACTATATATAAAAATTTTGTGGTACCTATCGAAAGAGCAGGGGAAGTTCCCCAAGCGCCTGGCAAAATTTCAGTTAGTAGTAAAAATACCCAGCTGGACCTCCCCTGACAAGAGGCCACTAGCTTATTGGGGCTAACCTACTCAGCAAAGGATAATTAAAATAAATGCTACCACTAACTACTGGATCAAATGTCTGCTACCTACTCTGGTTGTTGTTATTTATGCAGTTATAATGCAATATAACCCCCCCCCCGTAATCAAAAGAATGTGTGCAGTTATTGAGTACTTTCATACTTCTTCATGTATTAACCATTTTTTCCCAAATCAAGTGCACTGGTACAGATACTACATGATTAATTTCTTGACAATTCCACTGTTTTCCTCATGATCTTGTTTAATGACTTTGTTCCATCATAAGACTGCAAGGGGTAAAATTCCTTGTTTTGATAACAACTGTTGCATTTAGTATATATTAAAAATCTGTCAGTAAGAAGCATGTAGAGGTGATGAGGATTTTGGAATCTACACTTGGAGTTAAAGTTCAGTTAAAAAATTACCTCATGTTAACCCGATGTAATGATCTGGTACAAAATACACAGGAAAGAATCCCTTTCCTTCATTCTTTCCCAAAGTAAAGTAAACATAGTTCTCAGAACTTATAGTGTTTCATAAAAGATGGCACTTGCCTTTTAAAATTAATGGCGCAAGCTCTTTGACTTTTTTTTTTTTTTGAACAATTCAATTGCTACCTTTCTCTAAACAATTTTGTCTTAAGTGAAATGCCATTCAGAATTATAATGGAAAAACAGCATAACTTACTTTTACAGCCAAACTGCATTACACATTTTAGTAGTTAATCTCACAGCATAAAATGTTTCATCTGCTTTGTTAACTCTTTACAAATCAAGAAACATAGCCTTTACAATACATGCAACTAAAGATGTATATGTTAAATTGCCTGTCCTGAGCTACAGACTTCTAGTAACCATAAAGAAGACACTCAGATGTTGGACTGAGCTCAGTTTGGCTTTGTTAAGGGTAGATTATGCTTATTAAACCTGGCAGACTTCTCTGAGAATGTCACAAAAGCCATGGAAGAAGGTAAGACAGTGCACACTGTCTATCTCGACCTTTCCAAGGCTTTAGACACAATTCCACACTCTGACATCATTGAGAAACTCTCCCAGGTAGGGATTAAGTCCTATGTTACTGGATGGGTGGCCAATTGTCTCACAGACAGAACACACTCTGTCAAAATTGGTGACTCCACCTCCACCAGTAGAGCCGTCACCATTGGAGTACCACACAGGTCTGTGCTGGGCCACTTACTATTTAGCATCAATTTCTCTGAAGTCCAGGCCAAAGTATATGGCCTTTGGCCATCACATTCTCTGATAATTGCAAACTGGGAGCAATCAGAATCCCCCCAACAATGTCAACATATTACAAGAAGGGCTAACACAAACAAATGATTGGTGCCAAAGCCATGGTCTAAAACTAAATGCAAAAAATGCATTATTATTCCCTTTGGCAAAATGGAATCCCCTACAAATTACAATACTGACAGAACCCCCCCCCCCCCCCGAGTTCCAACTCAGTGGTGTAAGACCTGGGAACACAGGTTGATAGCAATCTGAACTTTGACCACCTAGTTGCCATGATGGTAAGGAAAGCCTTCTGTGTTGTGCACCTAACTCCACTGTACTTGACTCTCATCAGACCACTAATAGAGTTGTTATTGTTGTGTCGTTCAGCTTTTCCCGGTTAGGGGTCGCCACAGAGGAAATCCAGTCCGCTAATGATTGGCAGTAGATTTTTACGTGCCGAGTTGCCGGCCCTGACGCACAGCCTTCAACGAAGGTATGCCCATTCACGCATGTCTCTACACAGAAGACGCTCTAGCTGAGAATCGAAGAGGCAACGTCTTACTGTGAGGCGACAATGCTACTGCAGCACCACCACTGCAGTAGACCACTAATAGAGTATAATGCACAATTTGTATGTGCCTCACCAGACACTGGCAGCAGCAGGAGTTACCTCAGATGTTTCTCACTAAGAAAATAGAGGAACTCCAATATCATGGCTTACATGGACAGGCTAAAAGCCCTGTCACTTTACTTTGTATATTATAGCCTGATGAGGGGTGGCTTGTGCCTGGCCTATAGTGCAATCTCCAACCCTGCCCTAATGGAAATGCTGCACAGCCACAAGTCAAATGGCACAACAGTCACTCACTCTAGGGATCTCAACCTAGCTTGTGACATTAACAGAACATGCTGGAGAGACAGAGATGTCTCCCAGAGACTGACACCTCTCTGGAATAGACTTCTTATTCACATCAAACAGAGCTCCTCACTGACCCTATTTAAACACAATCTAGATTATTGGATGGGAGACCACAAATTTGTCCTTGGGGTGGCAGACACATCTCACATGGACAGTGATAGCTGGTGTTGATCACAGACTCACTCTATTCATAAATTTATTCTGTGAAATACCAAAAAAGAACAAATGTGGATACTTGGTATTAACATGGCTAGGCTTGTAAAGGCTCTAGGGGCACTATCCTAGTAATCTTCAATGAACATGTAAACCTATAAGGAGATATAGATGCAACTCAAAGCTCTCACCTGCACTGTTTTGTGTTACAACCTTACTGCTGGAAATGGTCTGTAGACCACATTTTTATGTAGTTACCATGCAGAAATAAACAAATAAAGTTCAGTAGTGTTTCTGATTTAATTTCATAGTATATGGAGTCCACCACCTCTTAATAAAAGAGCAGCTGTTATTTCCATTCTTGAAGGCCCAACTACAAGCATTCATTTCATACAATAAAAAGCCAAACAGTTGTACCTCAGCTGAAGACATTTAGAATTATAAAACCAAAGTACATACATTTGAAATTAATATAAAAAAATTCTAATGCTGCTAAAGAATAAGTTTACAGACATGGAAAAAGTTTAGATGATTAGGGATAGGGGGAGATGCAAAGGTAGCGAAATAAGCGAAATGACTGGAATATATCTTAAGAAGATAGAATTCAGCAAACTCATTGACATCACTAAGAACCTGCTCTGGGCATTTTACATTATGAATTTCATACCATGGACATCCTACTTCAGAAATATTTGCAAACTGTTTCTAGTATGAGAAATAATATCCCTTTTATTTTTCTTTGCAAATCATCTAATGTCTTTATAACATAATACAAAAATGTTGAGTACAGTGAGAGAAATAAAAGAAGATTATTCAAGCCTGTCTACTGACAGAAAATAATGGCATGTAGAGGTGATATGCTACCTTTTTTCTGGACTGTGTAGGTATAACAATACAACACAGATCCCCAAGTTTTTAAACTAACTGTAGTCCTACATGACTAAAATGCTACAGCTCTTGGATGCACTGCTTTTATATCCACGTGTTAAAATAGAACAGATTACATTCTTTCTTTTTAATTGGCTAAAAGCGGCATTAAGAATAATAGTGTGAGGTTTATCTAATAAAATGAGAAAATATCTAAAAACTGGTTTTATGGGAGACATGGGTCAGAAATTCGGAATCATGATGAAAGCACAAAAACATGCATATTTGTAGAATAACTGACAAGTCAAAAGGAAGACGCATTTCTCAGTCTGATTATTCTGTATCATGTTCATGCACACCTCTGAAAATAAGATCATTTGAGATAAATTTTCAAACAACATTTGTCCATTATCATAAGAAAGTCCTTCCATATTGAACAGATTATAACAAAGGGACTGTTTATGGATACATGGATCCCATTGTGCACCTTTACTCAACCCTCAGCAGACCAGTCATTGAGCATAATATCCCTTTGTCATGTATCTGTGCAGACACATACAACAACTGAAATGCCCAAAGAGATAACGTACTAAAAGGATACAAGGAGTAAACTATATGTCCTACATGAACCAACTTAAATCTGTCACTCTACTCAGTATCTTACAGACTGCTAAGAGGTGACCTTTGCCTGGCATACAAGGCATCTTCTGACCCATACTGGTGGATGTACTGCACATCAGCAAGTCAAATGGCATCAGAAATACTTAATATAAAGATGTAAACCTCTTCTCCAACAGCAACTGAATGGTTTAGAGGGAAAAGTATATCTATCAGAGGATGTCACTGCCCTGGAATAGGCTTGCCATCCATGTAAAACAAAGCTCATACCTGCCCATATTCAAACACAGCTTGGACCAATGGATGAGCAATAGAAAATTTACAGCAGCATTACCCCCTGCACTAGTAATGGACAGTGGCAGCTCTTATATGCTTTATCCCATGCATGAGTCCCCTCAAAGTATCTATGGTATAATCCAAGTTATTCTCACTGGGGTAGTATAGAATTACTAAAAACTGAATGAGTAAGGCCAGTCTAGGATTAAATGGGATAGATTAATTCAAGCACCAAAATAAAAATTGGATAGGCTTAAAAATGGCCCATAAGGACAGCTAGCCTCATACTTACCTACAAACCTATTTACCTGTAAAGCTTATTTATTACTTCAGAATGCTCAAGATCCAGTGACATGTTAATATTGGTTTCATAAGACATTTTAGGAACATGTTCACAAGAACAAATAACAGTAGACACATGTTAGGTATAATGAATGGCAGTATATTTATGGCTTATTACAACGGGTCTATATCATATCATTGAAAACTCATTTCATTGAAGCTTAATTCATTGACACATATTCACTGAAAGCTCACGTCACTGAAAACCCAGTTCACTAAAAGCTCACTTCACTGAAAACCCATTTCAATGAAATTCATTTAGTTGAAAGGTATATATGGCCTATTCCCCACTGTTGTGCGATCCTGGAGTTAGTATATAATGTAAGGGGGGGATTGCCCCCCACATAAATTGGTTATATGTTGTCTTTTGGAAGAATGTATTTATTGCACTTGTAAGTATTCATCTATATGCTTTAAAACATTTACATTATGTGGGGGGCTGTGCCCCCCACACTACCCTTACTTTATATACTAACTCCAGGATCGCAAAACAGTGGGGAAAAGGTCAATGAAATGATATAGACCCTATTAAAACTGTAGACTTTCATGGTGATTTTAGATTGAATGTAAAATGCTGACCTTCTCAGAAATTGTGTAGCACATGTAAGTCTGATCTGTGTTTTCATACAATTTTTTGTCATATTTACAGAGTAGTTAATATATAACAATTCTGCAAAAAAATACTAGTGACCAGAAACTTTCCAGTCAGCAAGGCCCTAATATTCAACATTTTAACAGTATAGCACAGCTATGTATTATTGCTATGCATCATGGTTGCCATCAAGAAATTAATGAAGGAAAGTGATTTGTTCATACACTGATTCCACAACAGCTATTGATTTTCTTTCTTTTTAATCTTGTTTAATGATTTAAGCTGGTTTGATCAGGCAGTCCTGTTCATACAAGCCCACATTCACAATTTAGATACATCCACATATACTATAGCAACAACTTATTTGACTTGTTTATGATGATGATGATGATGAATATACATATCCCTCTCACAGATGCAAAGCTAAAATAGATCAGTTAAGTTATTATTTTTTTTAACCTGGTTTTAACTACTTTTGCAATACATGTCTAAGATCCATAAGGGATGGTCAATTTAATGTTGATTTGTTTTTCACTCTTTCTCTCTCTCTCTCTTAAATGATTACTGTGGCTCCATACTGAAATGCCGAAACTCAAATAGCCAATTCTCATAATATCAAGAAAAAAGGATATACAAGAGAAAAACAATCATTGAACATTGCTCATCTCCTCTAAACATTTTTTGGAAGGAACAAGCCCCTTTGTACCACCCAATGTGGGGAAACAAGCCCTCAACCCCTCAAAACTATATATACCAATTTTGAGATTTTGATTCCTCAGAGATAAAGGAATATTTAAGGAAATGGCAATCACAGTATAAGTAAATCTGGATTTTCAGCATTCAGTCTCCACATGTCAGGACTTGGCAGTCTGTATCCTGACATTTTAAATGGCTATGAAATACTTTACACTTCTAGTAGGCCACAAGCCTCACATTTAAGTTTTTAGGTTAAGATAAATACACACATACATACACACACACACACACACACACACACACACACACACACACACACACACACACACACACACACACACCTACATATATGCATATACAGCCCCCATCTCTTTCTCTCTCTCTCCCTCTCTCTCACTCATTCTCTCTTTCTCACTAAGTTATTATTGTCATAGGTCTAAGCATCTAAGCTGCCAACCACTACAATTTTTTAGTTGCACTGGTATTTTTTTAAACTTCCCTTTCAATCAGTAAGAAGAAAATACTACACTCTTCCCTATTGATAGGCAAAAGCACATACTAAAACAGTTACATCTAAAATTAATAACTTTTTGGCAAATGACAAAAGGCTCATGCTAGTCAAAAACTCAGGTAGCCATGGAGAATTACCTTTTCTGTCCAATAAAAAGCACCACATGTCTTGTGTGTTAAAATGTCTTCTGCCTCATTATGGGGTTGCATTTTAACTGCTTGTTGTCTATCTCAATTATACTCATTCTCCTTTCTAAAGTCAAGAGACAATCCAAAAATAAACAGCATGTAATATGTTAAAACTTTACCTTCCCTTGTAGATCTAGATGTGGAGTCAGTGTCACTCTACTTTAGTTAAGGGGTGTCAGACTTATTTATTTAAACTTTGTACCCCTTTCCAGTCTACATCATCTCAAGCTTCTTTTTTGTTTGCTTGTATTATTATTATTATTATTATTGTTACTGTTTTTTTTTTTTTTGCACAGGCTCATGTTCTAAGGAGGAGGCAGTATTGGAATAAGCCTCAGATAATGGACAAGTATACTAAAACTTAGTCATTATGTGATTTTTGTTCTTTTTGAAATATGCATGACACCTACAATTGTAGTTTCACAAGAGATGCATTTGACTTTTACTTTATGAACTTATGGATGTTTTTCATGATGTTACTTAAGTAAACACAGTAGATATGCTTCTAGTCCCCATGCGTTTTTTTTTTTGATTTTTGATTTATTTAGTTATTTGGATTCATTTCATTATATTTATTTACTGAGGTAGTGCACTGATCAAAATTATCAATTTTAGGCACAGGCTGGATGAAATATTTTATGAATAGTACAAAAGTGAGGAGTAAATGTATACTGTTAGTTTAAAGTTAAAATGTACTGTAGGAAATACTTCTAAGAGTACTAATTCTAGAAATAAGTGGGCCATATGCTGCTCATATATGGATAATTGTTGCAGTAGGCTGAGCTATTTTATACTACCTGACTGCACCATCCACCTTCCCAAAGCCTTGGGCACATTCCATGTGCTTCAACTGCCAGTGACAATTGAAGAGTTTCCTAAAAAACATTTGGATCACCAATATACTCCAGAGGCATTTTACTTCCAAAGTATATGCTTTATCAGAGGACCCTGCAATTACATCAGTTGGCTAATGCAAATGAGTCTCTAATGGGGAAAGGTTTCTTATTTATTGCTTTTCTGACAGAAAATTAGGCTTTCCTTGTTAGCTTTATTACTTCTACTAAAATATAAAATGACTTAGGATGTTTTTCCTCTGGGACAATGATGTTTTTATGTTGATGCTAGTGTAAACATTTTTGTGAGGAAAGCTTTACATTTTGACTAAGAGTGGTTTACTTAAATCAGTACCACTAGTTGGCTGCCATATTCCATATCAGCTCCTCTGGGCTTCACTTTTTAATTTTCAGACCTCTTTCTTGGCATTACTGATGGAACAGCAGTCAGTCTCAATGGATCTTCCTTTCCCAGCACACAAAAAGAAGAAAAAAGGATGTTAAGCACTCTTCAAGGATTAAGCTTCTACTTTGCCTCAGTTGCTGGTGCATGATTCTACTCTGGCCAGTATATGGTCCTCAAGCCTCTCATCTTGGTACATCAGTCCTCATGGTAGCCTTGCAAGCCATCAAAGATTGGGAGTCATCTACATGCTCTATGGGTTTAGGGATGCCCTTATTGGAAAAGAAGCTGAAATATCTTCATTTGGTAGGGATGGAGTTGTGTGTCCTGGGTCCAGTATGCATAAGAGCCAGAAGTTAAGGGAAATGTGTTAAATGAGGAAAAACTTCCAGTTACCAGTTTCTATATTACTGGACAGATAAGATTTACAGAAATTTGTCTATGAACAAATTACTGTTTTTTTCCCTCATATTCTCAAACCACTGGGAGAAAAAGGAAAAGAGCTTCTTCTCATACTGACAGGATTTTTTTTGTCAGAATAGTAGACAATGCAGGGAGAGGGGTGTCATTCAGAAGATTCTTCTTAGTCTGATTCTGAGGACAGTATTGCCTCAAAATTCCCTGATGAGGACATTTCTTTCCCTGACATTTTATTGGACATGAATAAGGTGTTTCAATTAGGATCAGAATGAAATTTCTGCGGCACAAAAAACATATTATTATTTGATACAGATGCAGATGCTTTAAGCTGCACCATCCCTTTTCTGTTAACTACTTCAGATAATATTTTTCTCACTACAACATGCCTCCCTCCAGATGCACAAGCTTTGGTCTTTAACAGGTATGACCCAAACCCATAAGTACCTCTTTTCAGTTCTTAACCAGATCCAGAAGTAATTACTTTACCAAATATGCTGCTGCTAGACAGATTACTGCTACTACTCCCATCCCTACTGACAAATATAGGAAAGCAATCGATAAGATGGGGAAGAAAATCTAATCTGCTACTACTTTAAATTTCAGAATTTTGAAATGTCAAGTGCATATATTAAAGTTTTTGCTTTTGTCTCTTGAGAATGAAGTGTAGTTGTTTATTGGCCAGGGAACATGAGAGTTAGTTTTCATCTAATTTCTGTCTGCTATAAATTAGGCACGTTTGTGCAGTGCTCTTCACTGCACAGTATTGGTTAGCAGTACTATGTATACTAGAAAACCTATTAAGCTAGTACTTAAACTCTGACCTGTAACACAGAAAGGATTTGCATGGAGCTAGGGCCCATCTCTAATACAGATCCTGACAACATGGATTTGCAATTTCCTAATGTCTCTGTAGCCAGCATGGTAGATAAGGGCATTCACAGAAAATCCAGCAATTGTTTCATGTACTCAGACAACCTTTTACTTCTTAAAGAAACTAGCACATTATGTGAGAGAAGTATATACATAACTTCCTTGAAGGCAAAAATCTTGCTTACAAACAAGGTTGTCAAGAACACACACACAACACATACTGCCCAACACATGCATACCCCCTCTTATGCTATGACTCTTAAAATAAAACTTTCCAAACCCTAAAGATGTCCTAAGTCATCAAACAGCAACAACTATCCTCAGTAAATCACTAAAGCACACAATAAAAGCAACATCAAATAACACACATGCACATGGTCCTCCAGGATCAAAGCCCATAAGACAAGCAAACACTTTACCTAGTACTGTTGTCTTATGGGATTCTATTGTATGACACACAGATACCCCTATCACCAGATTGGACAAGGAGAAAATAATAGATAGTTGCCTATCTGCAGCTAGGATCCATAATATTACTCATACTCCATGTGGGTGTAGATGACCTGAAACATACGTCATGGGACAATAAGAAAAGAAACATCGTGGATCTCTCTAAATATGTGTCACAAACAAGTATGTGCCTTCCATTGAGCAGCATTCTAGCTTCACTAAAGATGATGCCACAATATGAACAGAAAATGATTGATTTTAATAATTCGGTCAGTTTCTGGTGTCACATCCAAGGAATCCAATAACTATCAGCATGGAAGGATACGGTTAACAGAACACGTTGCTTTGCCAAGGTTGGTCTGCATCTGCCCCCCCCCCCCCAGGCTTTCAGTTATTGGCTAAAACTTTATTCACCCCTTAGAGCCTTTTTAGGCAATGACAACTAGACAAATGTACCAACATAAAAAAAGAACTCAAAGCAACCTTTAGATGTTACTGCTCAATTCTAGGAAATTAAACAAGAAACTCTTCATCCTACATGCTCTCCTCACTCTGATAATGTAGGCATCTGTGCTGTTACTAAGACTAGGTTTAATGCTGTGGAAAGCATGCTGGCAGTGCATGGCTACAGTGTTTTCCACACACTTAGACCAAAGCAGCACAGACAGGGGCTGAAGGTTGAGGTATGTCATTCTACGTTAGCAACAAATACAACTCCAGGAGATTTAAGCAGGATGATGCCCTGAAGTTCATCTATGTCCAAGTCTCTATAGGCAAGATACCTTACCATGTCTTGGACAGTTACGGGTCACTGTCTGTGATCATGTAGCTAACAGCTCTTACCTAGACCTTCTAGGCACACTCACCATCTAACCAAACACCCCACTCATGGAAAACTTTAGCTATCCATCTATAGAATGGGAAATGTACACTGCCTTTAACTCACAGGCACACTTCCTAGACTTTATCATCACAAACAACCTGGACCAAATAGTGCACACTCCAAGTAGATGATCAAACATATTAGACCTTGTACTCACCAACATGGGAGAGTGTTGAGCACCCCATTCACATCCACATTGGTAAGGGCAGTTAACTATGATGTCTCCCTTGAAACAAAATTCAACCTTGAAAACCCCAAAAAAGCAATAACAATTAGGAACTATTCTAAAGCAGACTACATCATATTAAGTGCCAGCTTATCAAAATTTGTGGCTCCCCCATAACCTGACAACACAGCTGCAGAATTATTTGCAGAACACCTGTACAAACATTTAAATGGCTGCATTGAGGATGCTGTTCCTAGCAGAAGTAATCCCAGATCTAGCACCAAAAACAAACCCCACTGGGGGAAGTCTTACCTTAACAAAGTATATAACAAAAGAAATAAAGTCATGGTTAAAATCAGAAAGAGCAAATCACATAGAGACAAGAGCTCATTGATTCAATTAAACAAGAAGCTAACAAGTCTAATAAAGTCCTGCAATGTAAATTATGAAGTCAGGATGCTAAAGACCATCACAAGGCCATCTTAAGTTATGTCAGGATCCTTAAAGGTAGCATTTAGCAGTGTGAAGAACTGATGGTAAATGGTGCAACCTTCACTGACCAGAGTGACATAATGAATCTACTGGCCTGTAATTTTGGCTCTAGTGTTACCCCCCACTTCCAACCCCCTCTAACCCCTGTGAAATCCCTTCTTGCATGTCCTCCCAACTATCAAAAGTGAGCAGGTCCTGGTGGCACTCACTAAGACCAAAAACACTGCTTCAGCGGGCCCTGCATATCATCAAATGTCTCCTAAATAGCCTAAAATATCACCTTCCAGGAGCACTTGGGGCACTCTTCAACTACAGCCTCAAAACAGGTTACGTGTCAGGTGAAAATGGAGGCCCACAATGGTCACCCCTTTTCATAAGAATGGACCATCATCCAACCCTGGGAACTACAGATCCATCAGTCTGACAAGTCTAATATTCAAGGCCATGTAACAAATTACTAAAGAAATAATTAACAAGGACATTGCAAACTATAGACACTGGCCTCATCCCAGATTGGCTTTGTTAAGGGAAAGTCTTGCCTACTCGACCTGGTAAACTTGTTTTAGAGGGTCACCAAGGATATGGATGAGGGAAAATGGTGCATACTGCCTACATTTACCTTGCTAAAGCATTCTTTATAATAATCGACTCAGGAATTGTTTACAAACTCTCAGACTTAAGCATAAATCTCTACATAACTGGCTGGATTTCTGGCTAGCTCACAGCTAGGACACAAGAGTCAGGGATCAATGAGTCTATTTCCACCAGGAGACCAGTCACCAGTGGAGAACCCCAGGGTTTCATGTTGGACCCATTCCTGTTTGGCATCTACTTCTCATAAGTCAAGGCTAATGTCAAAGGCCTCTGGTTCAACATGTTTGCAGATGAATGTAAAATTGGGAGCTATCATAGATTCCCCCCATGACACCAACATCCTACAAGAGAATCTAACACGATCAAATGACTGGTGTCAAAGCCACAGATTAAAACTCAATTCGAAGAAATACATTACAGTGCCCTTTGGGAAATCATCCACCCACATTAATAACTCCATTGATAAAACACCCCTAAGAGTTGACCCGATAGTTAGGGATTTAGGAACAAATTTAGACAGCAATCTTGCCTTCAACCAGCATGTAGCCAAGATAGCAAGAAAATCATTCTATGTCATCCAACTCATAAGCAAGGGTATGGCATCTAGGTCCCAAGGAAGTTACAGTAACACTCTACTCAGCCTTTTTCAAACTCAGCATTTAGTACAATGTCCCCTTTGACATGTAGCTAACCAGATACTTGAAACAAATGGAATCCCTCAAAGGTTCCTATGAATACACTGTCCTACAGAGATGTCTTTAAGTGCCTGTCCCTATACTTAGTCTCCTAGAGATTACTGGGAAGTGATCTATACCTGGCATATAAGGTATCTTCAGATTCAACTATCATGGACCTCTTTCAATTCTGCGAAACAAACAGCACCAGAAGCATTAGATCCAAGGACCAGAACTTTGCCTGAAATATAAATAGAACATGTTGGATTAACCATTATGTGTGTCAAATGATCATGGCACTGTGGAATAACCTCTCCATCTAAGTGAAGTAGAGTTCATCACTGACCAATTTCAAACAAAAAACTTGATCACTGGATGAGAAATTGCAAACTTATCCCCAATTTTGCTCCCATGAGGTTGACAGTAAGTAA
The DNA here is from genome assembly GCF_019279795.1 of Protopterus annectens. Classification (NCBI taxonomy): domain Eukaryota; kingdom Metazoa; phylum Chordata; order Ceratodontiformes; family Protopteridae; genus Protopterus; species Protopterus annectens. Next base: position 1,042,942,437 of record NC_056731.1, read on the forward strand.
CTTAATCCACAAATAACATACTCCACACATAACTCTTAGCTACCTCCTTACTAACATACCCCACCATAGAGGCATGCAAGGAACTTGGGGACAAAACTGTGTGGGTTGCACTAATAAGCTTGAAAAGTCTTTTATGTTCACTAGCCCAGTATAAACCTATGAACCTATACACAGAAAAAAAAAAATTTCAAATAATTTTTTATTTATTTCACATAAAGGAATGAATGAACAATATATGAAAACATGAATATGCAGGTAATCCTAATACACTCTAGAGTTCTAAAACAGACAAAAGTAAGTACAATATATACAAAAACTAAACTGAATTAAAACTAAACTAACTTAAACTAAACTAAATTAAATTTGATTAAAATAAATTAAATTAAATTAAATTAAATTAAATTAAATTAAAGTGCTACCATCTGGAAAAGAGAGTTAAAAAAAATAAAAGGAACATTGAAAATTGAGTGGACATCAGCGGATCTCTCAAATAAGCTTGAAGTGAGAGTCATACCCAAAAACCAAGAGAGAAACTCTGGAATCTATTATATACAAAGAATTAGGTCGAATAAACTTTTCCAAACTTTTTCAAAAAGGACTTTTTTCCTAGGTCCTTTTGTGATAAGTTTCTGTGCTACAATGTATGTAAGGGCCATCTCCTTGAAGTTATTCCAACAGAGCTTGGTGCGATCTAACCAGTTTTTAGTGATATATAGTTTAATCAGGGAGCATAAAATGATTAGGATATGCATATCTAACCTAGAGAGTTTTACAATGGGTATATGAAGGATCACTAATTCCCAAGAAAGAGTAGATTTGTGGTAACCCATTTTCTAGAGATGAACTTTTAATGAAGTCCAAAGTTTATGGGAATAATTACAGAACCAAAGTATATGTAAAAGGTCAGCTTTTGGGAAGAAACAACATGTACAGGAGGGGGAATTCTTGGGGTCAAACCTATTAAGCACCGAAGGAGTGTAATACGTGTTGTTATTCACCATTAATTGTGTGTAGATGAGTTTTTTAAATGGGGAAAGTTCTAAAGTGATTTTAATAGCAGATAGTTTTTGTTCCTCCATAAGAGGGGTTCCACATTTGTCCCAGTAACTGGAGAAAAGACAACCTGAGTTATGTATTATGGAGTCCAAAAGTTTATACGATTTGGAGAGCATTTTCTCTGAGCACAAAAAGGCATGTATAATTTCATAAAGTTTGGTGATATCATGACTGTTTGTCGGAATACAGACAAATTTTGATGAAGCTAATTCTCTTAGTTGACAGGATAGTCGTGTATTTATTATTTACCTTGAGAATTGAGCGGAGAGCAGGAAGTGTTATATCTTTATATTGCAGGATGTTCCATACTATAATATCTTTAATTAGAGGAAAATCCAAGAGATTAATCATCAAGTTATTGATCTTAATGTTAGGATTTAAATGAAGAGGCTGCAGTAAAGAAAAAGCTTTGTCAAGGTTGAGGGATTTTATCAGAGATTGGAATACCTTAATTTTGTGTTTTAACGTATTGAAAAATTTATACTTCTTAAGAACTTCTGGAGAAAGAAAGGGAAGAGCTTTAGGATTAAATTTATTAGCTAAAACATGTTGAAACCATAATTTCATCCAAGAAGGAGAAGAGTTATAATCTTTCTGAGTTAGATTTGAGATTGGCAGAATTGTATTGCACAGATAATCATATAGTAAAGCTGAAAGTTAGGTAGACCCAGACCACCCCTGTCCTTAGGATAGATTAGCTTCCGATACGATATCCTAACTGATTTAGGAAACCAGATAAATTTGGCTAGTTCTTTATTAATCTTAGAGAAGAGAACATTAGATATTATAAGATTTGAAGCTCTGAATTGGTAAAGGAGTCTGGGTAAGATATTCATCTTTACTACAGCAGCTTTGGATAAAAGCGAAAGATTCATTTGTTCCCATCTACGAAGATCTTGTAAGATTTTAGACCATGTTCTGATTAGATTATTTTGGATCATGGAAGCTTGGTTATGATCGAAATGTATACCAAGATACCGAATATTGAAAGAAGTCTGAAAGGGAGAATCCGGAAAGTAATGAGATTTATGACCTACAGGATTAATAGGAAAGATTTGGGATTTCTTATGATTAATCTGGTATCCTGAAGCCTTCGAAAAACTATTAATAGTATTAATTATTTTACCTAGGTCTGTGTTAGGATATTGAAAATATAAGTTGAGATCATCTGTAAAAGCTGAGAGCATTATATTAGTATTCAGGACTTTAGGAATAGAATGGAAAGAGTTTTGAGCAAAATAAAGGAAGAATGGTTCAATGAAGAAATTGAAAAGGAAGGGGATAGTGGACAGCCTTGTCTTGCGCCATTAGTAATTCTAATAGGTTTAGATAGGTTTTTGTTTATATAGAGATAGGTGGATGAGTTTCTGTAAAGAATTTTAATCATATCAGAGAAACAACTAGGAATATTAAAATGCGATAAGGTTAGAAACAGGAAGTCCCAATTCACTCTGTCGAAGGCTTTAGAAGCATTGAGGATTAATGCATAAATCGAGTTCTTATCTTTTTTTGTAAAATGCATTAAGGAATCAAGGGTTAGTGTATTATCCCATGTGTGTCTTTGAGACATAAAGCCAGCCTGATCAGGGGAAATTAAAGAGGGCATAATTCTTTTAAGTCTGTTTGCCAGAATAGTTGATAAGATCTTTATGTCAACATTTATTAAAGAGATAGGTCTATAGTTGTGGGGGTCAGTTTTGTCTTGTTTATTTTTCATAATTAGTATGGTTTTCAAGGTGTTCCAATGTAAATCCGAGATACCATGTTTTATAATAAAGTTGAATATTTTTAAAAGAAGAGGGGAAATTATTGTATTGAAGGTGCTAAAGAAATCAGGGGTAAACCCGTCATGACTAGGGGATTTTCCTAGTTTAAGATTGGCAATAACATCTTGGACTTCTTGGAGGGTCAGTGGGGCAGAAAGCATGGATCTCTGAGTATCATCCAGGGAAGGGAATTTTAAAGTATTCAAGAAGTTCTCCATCTGTAAGTTATGAGGTGAGTCTTCTTTCCTGCCATAAATATCTGAGAACAAGGAAAAAAACAGCTGTAAGATTTCTGAATCGGATTTATATATTTTGCTTTGATATTGCAAAATAGAAATCCTGGGAGTACTTTGGTTATTTTTAATTATTCTAGCAAGAGTTTTAGAAGGGACTTGCGCCCATTCTGAATATGTTGCAATAAGTTTTTGTTCAAACAAGGAAAAATTTTGTTGGTGAAGTTCCATTAGTTCTTTTTGAGTATTGCTGATTGTTTTTTCTAGACCAGCATCTGGGTTTGCTCTTTGTTTCTTTTCTAAGTCACAAAACTGTTGAAAAAACAAATAAGCGTTCACGAGTAGGACTGCCAAAACTTATTTTAATGCAATTTTATTTCCACACAAAAAAGAGCGTTTCCGCTTCTGTCCCTACAGAAGCTTCATCAGAATGCACTAAAAGAGCGCCAACTCTTCAAATTTAAAACAGCAATAGTGGCAGAAATGATGTCACTTCCTCTCATTCATCAGTGTTAAAATTATTAACCCTATAAAGGGTATATTAAAAAATGTGACAGTGAACTTTATAAAACTAAAACAACCAGCTGATCATTCTAAAACCATATACATATCTAAGCATCATGAAGAGTATAAAAAGCATCATGGAGCGCAATAAATAAATGAACCTCGTAATATAGGGAAATTCCTTTCATAAAACTGTTACTACTGAAATGTAATACTAAAAATTAAATAATAATATAAGTCATGCACTGGCATGAATAGTAATTGATAATAATAATAATAATAATAATAATAATAATAATAATAATAGTAATAATAATAATAAATGAATAGTAATTTCCTTCTATTACTTTTGTAAAAGTGGGTTGGTTTTAGATTGCTGGTTTCTATTTATTGAATAATTATTGATATAGGAATTGTTTAATCTTTTTATGCAATAATAATGTCAGTGCATGACTTATATTATTATTTAATTTTTAGTATTACATTTCAGTAGTAACAGTTTTATGAAAGGAATTTCCCTATATTACGAGGTTCGTTTATTTATTGCGCTCCATGATGCTTTTTATACTCTTCATGATGCTTAGATATGTATATAGTTTTAGGATGATCAGCTGGTTGTTTTAGTTTTATAAAGTTCACTGTCACATTTTTTAATATACCCTTTATAGGGTTAATAATTTTAATACTGATGAATGAGAGGAAGTGACATCATTTCTGCCACTATTGCTGTTTTAAATTTGAAGAGTTGGCGCTCTTTTAGTGTATTCTGATGAAGCTTCTGTAGGGACAGAAGCGAAAACGCTCTTTTTTGTGTGGAAATAAAATTGCGTTAAAATAAGTTTTGGCAGTCCTACTCGTGAATGCTTATTTGTTCTTTTCTAAGTCAGAGAGTTTCGAGATCAAGTTAGATTCCTTAAATTTGTAAAGTTTTTTATAATAAGAGACTTTGCTAATCAACTTGCCTCTCAAGTTGGCTTTGCATGTAGCCCATTGAATATCTAGGGGGGATTTGTGAAAAATTAAGATTAGAGCCAAAGTCAACTAGAATTTCATTAATATCTTGAATTATGTCCTTGTTACGGAGTAAGTTATTATTTAAGGTCCAGTTAGCGTAGATGGGTGTTGAGGGTGGTTTTGATGTGTAAGTGAGCTTGAGGGAAATTCTTGCATGATCTGAGAGAAACCTAGGTTCTGTAGAGAAATTTATTATATGAGAAGAGAAGGATTCAGAAATTAGGAAGAACTCTAAATGCGACCAGGTGTAATAACATTTTGAATAGTATGTGTAAATCTTATCCTTAGATGAAAAATCACTAAATGAAATAGGATTAATAAGGTTGAAGTCAGTTATAAGTTCCTCTAGGGCAAGAGAGGCTTGAAAATTATACGAGGAAGATCTACTAGTCCAAACTAAATTAGGATCTATGACAGCATTCCAATCTCCACCTAAAATAAAATGGTGATCATGGAAAGTGGATAGAATGTTATGTAACTCTAAAATAAAAAGTTGTTGCTGCGCACAAGGGCCATATAAATTAAGTAAAATAATAGGTTTGCTATAATTAGGAAGTTGAGATATGAAATAACACCATCTACCATCTTTGTCAGAATTAAATTCTGTGATTACACCCTGAAAGTCCCTTTTAATTATTATGGCAACCCCCTTTGAGTTAGAACTGTCACCTGCAGCAATTATAGATCTTATCCATTTTTTTTTTAAGTTCTTTCGACCAGTCTTTCTTAAGCATGTGCGTTTCTTGTAGAAAAAACAAATATTAGCCTGTGACTTGACCAATAAATGGAGTAAAAGAGATTATTTATTTATTTATTTTGCAAGCCTCTTATATTCCACAAATCAATGGACCAAGCCATGCTAATTAGCTAACACTAATGAATAAGTTTAAGATATGGTTAAATCTTTTTCCAGAAATGATACCATATTCAAGGGAGAAGAGAGGGTATATTGTAGTATTGGGTATATAAAAGTAATGGAGATCCACTTCAAACTTACAATTGTTGAGAATAAGCTAATGAGAACAATAGTAGCACAGTACTCCTTCAAAAAACCCCGGTGCCTAACCACCCCAATCCCTTAAGTGATGAAATACAAAAATAAAAATAAAAGTAAGAGTAATACCGGATTTAAACAAACAATTGAAACTCACCATAAAAAATTAACACATATACTAAACTATAAAGAAGCAGTAAACTAGATAATAACACTGTACATATATACATATCCATCACTTTCCAAAAATGGATCAAACTAGAAAACTAACACCATGCATCTAAGAGCCACCATTAACAGTAAAAGAATATTAGATGTAAGAGACATATAGGTACACCTATGTTAATAATGAGGAAAAGGATAGTCCTTGACACAAATTAAGCTTAGTAGGAGAAATAACCCATTAAATCCGATAAGTATATTGTCGGGGATGTAACAGCTTAAGAAATAAATTGTAATATGTAAGAGAGCCATTACTCTTTTGAAGCAAAAGAAAGTATAAAGCTGGCAAACAAACGTATATAACATTAATTTATTTACCAGTGTGTGTGTGTATATATATATATATATATATATATATATATATATATATATATATATATATATATATATATATATATATATCTGTAGTAAAAGTACATCTATGGGGTAAATACAAGAAAGTGATATATATAGGAGGCATACTCAGTTGCTTATGATGAGCAATAGGCTCTGATGGTAAGTCTGATGACTGTTGACAATTGTCACATGTGTTTTTAATATAGGTATTTTAATACAAGATCTAAAATTCACTAATAGTATCGATTAACAAATGAAAGTTTTCACTTTATATATTAACACAATCTAGTAACACTAGAATATAAGGTAAACACCGGTTAAAACCATAACAAATCGCAAACTAATATGCTAAATCTGATATATATATATACATGATCTAGCTTCATAGATATAATGCTAGATACTGTTTGTCAAAGAAGTGACGATGAGTAAGTAACATATTTAAATGTAAATATGATAGAACAGGCATATATAACCATTCAGTTTAGGTATATAGTATCTTAACACAGATGATAACCAATCTATAAAAATAAAGTTATAAGCCTATATAAATAAGCTATGTAGTAGGTAAATTGCATGTTGTATCTTTTGCTTACTACACTCTGCTATAATTCAACAGTGAAGTCCGAGTATGACAAATTTAGACTGATGTAAACATAAAGGGATATATTGCTTACATAAGACTTAAACAACACTTAACAACAAGCAGAACTAGGATTAGGATAACTATAATCCCATACAAAGATAAAACATAAAGACCTGTTGAAAGAGTAACTGAAATGTTGCTGATGACCCCATCTTGATAATAAGGATAAAATACCAAGATAATTAATCAGTTACAACAACTATAATAGTCATCACAGTTGAAGCCTCTGATATAATACATAAGTCAGAATGATCGAGTGATTTGTTGAATTTCAAGAAAACTGTAAATCAAGAGCTTTGGTGAATGGAGACAGTTGTTGAGCACAATAACACCGCAGCAGTCCCAAACAGTTTCTTGTAATTAGTAAAGTTTTTAACTTCCCGATACATTATGGCTGACATTTGATATATATGCATTAAATAACTTGAAGGTCCACAGAGGCTTCAATGTATGCAGGCTATGCCAAACCCGGTAAAATGCTTAGTATGCAGCTAAGCACTTTCAAGCCAGGAGGAGTATGGTTTGGCACTCGCCCCAAGGGGATTGATTTCTGTGTGGGGCCAGTCGGAAGTCCCAGAATCGAAACAATCCCCTGAGAACTGTTAGCTGTACAACAGTTCCTAGCTATTCAGAGGTTAACTAGCATCTAATAAAAGCCATAAATTTAAATAACAAACATATAGCAGCTCTGAAATCCACAAAAGGACTCTATTGATTAAATAAAGGTATCTCACTACTATCCGGTGAGTTAAAAAAAAAAAAAAAAAAAAAAACATTTATTTAGGTTTTGGCTAAAATGAATTTAAAAGTAAGTTATGTTACAGAGCAGGGATGCTATTAAAGGCTTTCATAAATACCTCCTTTGCCTCTTTCTGGGTACTAGCCAAATATTTTGTGTCCTTATAGATGAAAGATAAGACATTTGGATATTGCATCTGAAACTTGATGTTCTTCTTTATTAGTTCAGCGCAAAACTGAGCTAGTATTTGTCTGCTTGTTTTAATTGATAGAGGCAGATCTTGTGAGAAAGTAAGCTTGTGGTTGTTCCAGGTAAAGGATTTTTGTTTTTTAGCTGCCAACAATATTTTTTGAGTATCTTGAAAGTTTAACAGTTTTGTGTAGATTTGACGAGGAGCCGAAGGGTCTTGCCGTTTATGCATGGCACAGTGCGCTCTTTCCACAATTATATCAGCAGAGAAGCCTTCTGAGTGCACAAGTGCTTCAAAAATTTGTTTAGTTAAGGTTAGCAGGACATGATTTTCATAGGATTCAGGGAGCCCTCTAATTAAGACATTATCGTGGCGACTTCTTGCTTCGAGATCCATTAATTTAGCCTGAAGTTCAGTTAAGGTTGCAATCTTAGCTTGCAGATCTTCAGATAAGGATTGAATTGTAAGTTCATTGGCTTGAGTTTTATTTTCCAAGATGTCCACTCTGTCTACAATATGGTTTATGGTGTTTACAAACTTAGCAAGTTGATCAGAAAAATCTTGAATGGCTAGCTGAATGGGTTGAAGCGCTAATTTAAGTTCATCTATATGAAAGTTAGGTTAGGTTTTTTTTTTTTAGTGCTTAATTTACTGGGTTCCGATGTTGGTTTACTGGTTTTCTGTCTTTTAGAAGCTACTTCTTTTTCTGGGGAGAAGATTGTAGACATTTTAGCTTTGGTAGTTTGCAATTCCATCACATCTGATTCATTTGCCCTAGCCGATAGTTGAAAGACAAGAGACAAACTGATTGTGCAGAGGATGACACAGGGCCCTTTGGAAACACGTGGCTGGTATTCCTATTCTGACAATAGGATAAATAAGATGCTTTTTGCCCAGATAGAAGTAGTTTAAAGCTCTGAACCCAAAAAATAAAGTATAAGTAGTTTATCATTTTCCTTAGATCGCAGAAATTCATATTTAAAGGTTGTAATTACCAAAAAATTTGTAACTGAAGTGAGGAGCTCTGTGCAGAGGGTGTACACTAGGCGACCACCATTTTGGAATCTCAACCTATATACAGAAATTAATGGTTAACTTTCCTTCCTCTGAAGTAAAAAAATCATTAATCATTTCTATGACATTTGCTTCTCACATGATAAATGATATCCTAAAATGAAACTGAGGTACTGCGAAAGTGTGATGAATGGAGATAGCTTGTACAAGGAGTGACTAAGAATTTCAACCCTACTATTTTAAAACAAAGTATAGTGTTCTTATCTCCTCAGTTTCCTTTTCCTGTACACAATTTAAGCAACAACTAGAGTTTAGGAAAGCAATGGATATGAGACTATAAAAGGAAGGAAATGCCACCAAATCTCAGAGAAAGCTCCCCCATTAGAATGACTATCTGCCTATTTAGGACCCCCTCCACCCCACCCTGACAATGTTTCATTGGACCTGAGAATCATCTCTCCTAATGTCATCACATTGTCTCAGACAGTTGGGTTCTGACAGTAATCCAACAGAGATATTTCTCCCAATGGAAATTCCTTCTTCCATTTCAAAGGCTTTTATCTTGCCTAAGGAACCAAATGCCTCTTTCTTTTTTTCTTCCATTTATGCATACCATGCTGTCTCAGGGAGTCCTAGAATCAGTGCCGCTCAATATCCTAGGCAAAGGCTATTATTAAAAGTTATATTTAGTCCCTAAGCCAGAGGGTTATTGGAGTGTAGTGCTCCATCTTTCTTCTCTAAACCTTTTTGCCAGTATCCAATAGCTCAAGATGCTATCACATCAAAATCTTTTACCACCAATTCCTCATACAGCTTTCATGTTAAAGCTGAACTTAAAAGAAGGCTATCATCACATTTCTATTGGAAAGCATTTTGGATATTTCTTAAGATTTACTGTGCCTTTTTCAGATTATCAGTACTCTGTTTTATGCTTTAGACTTGACACTAAACCAAAGGGTGTTTACAGAATGACTAGCTCCATTTATTGCTTATTGCAAATTCCAGGGCATTCATGTCTTTCTATATTTGGATGATTGTCTTACCTTTGTTGACTCTTTCTCAAGATATCAATAGTGTTTAGCAACTGGAACTTCTACTCAGTCTGGGATTTCAAATCTTATTAACTTACTGCCTGGATGACAGAATCTTATGTTTTAGGCAACATTTTTCTGAGTACATACAGCAAATATTAAAGAAGACAAAAAAGCCTGATACTAGAAATGTATATATATATATATATATATATATATATATATATATATATATATATATATATATAGATATATAGATATATATATCACACACACACACACACACACATATATATATATATATATATATATATATATATATATATATATATATATATATATATATATTTATATACCTATAAATATCTATATGTATACACAAGGGGAAAATAGTTTCTAGTTGCTGCCACTAAAAGAACCAGGATCCTTTTCAGGCCCTATTTCCTCTGGTTCTTGATTATTTGAGTTACTGTCCAATGCTCTGTCATACTCAAATATTAAGATACATCATTTTTGCTTGTCTGCCCTTAGATCCTCCTGTTTGAGCAAGGCTCAAGTTTAACAGCTTTTGAATGGGATACAACATTCTCACTCACCTAAGAAACCGGTGGGTCTCAGTTTTATACTTGAAAAAAAAACATGGACTCAATTTAAACAAGTTCCTAAGAGTAATTTGAGGTTCTTAACATGGAAGATTATTTATGTATTACTCTGACATCTGCTGTGAGACTATCTGTGTTACAATCTGTGATGGGTCCCTTCTCCAGGCCAGCAAGCAAGGAGACTCAATCCTCACCATTGACTCTAGTAAATGACAGCAACTAAGAGCAAAGATGGATTCACACAGTATTTTCAGATGCAGCTCCCTGCTCCAAGCACACTTTCCCTTAAGAGCACACAGGGATCACACTTCATCCCTGGGGTTGGACTCTCCTTCTCCCTCTAGACCTACACAAGACTCCATACTGACCACTTTGAAGCTCTGTGTCCCTGTTCTCGTTAGCTGACACACACACTCTTGGATATTTGAGTTACACACACACACACACACACACACACACACACACACACACACACACACACACACACACACACACACACACACACAGATACACACACTTGAGAAAAGTTGGCACAGGTTTACTATCTGTGCTCCTTTCTGCCAAGACTCTGAGGTAATCACACTGCCACCAGTCAGCTACCCTAAGGCTCTTACAAAAGGTACCCATTATACTGTGTAAAATTAATACTAATGCAAATGGTAGAGTGTGACCAATGCAGCAAGGCTTTCAGGAGTGGCCACAGTGTCACTAAAACTAGCATAAGTACTCTTAAGATGTTAACAGTATTTTTAGAGAACCAGTCACAATGAAGGGTATTAAAATATTTATTGATAAGTAATAAAACAGAAAACAGGAGACTAGTGAATACAATAAACAACAGAGTTTCAACCACAGATATAAAAATAATATAGCTGGATAGTTTTTCACAGATGCACAAAACAATACTAAACTATTCTCGCTAAATGTCCCTGACTAGCTAAAGAATTACTGTTCGCTGACTACTTACTAAAGAAAGGTATGCTGATGTGTGCAGAGTGTCTTACCACAGCAAAAGCTAGATCTAGATAATGTCTGTCTTCATCAATGTGGATGTGTGAGATATATATCTTGCCAGAAATTTTTCCTGTCAGGTTCCAATGTGCTGTTGTGAGAGTTCCAAAGAAACCTGAAGTGGGTTAGAGGATGATATCACCTCTGGTCACCTGACGCTGGTACAATACACACACACACACAGCTTTGCTAAGATCTGTTGCAGCATCTAAAAGCTATAACACAATATCAAAGTTTCCACCCTTCCAGGGTTCTCTGTTAAACATACATATTTGATCAGTTACAACAATGTAACCTAATATACATGCATACATTCTTTCTGTCCAGCAGGATCTACTGTCAATGCATTTTAACACAAGTAACTTTACAAATACATTTTTAACTCAAACATCTGTACAAATCAGTGTGATAATCAAATAAAATATATTACGAAACTCCAGCTAGCTATACTGGCATATTTAGACATGTACTGCCATACTCTACCTGGAACAGACTGTACTACCTCATAACATTACACAAGAACTTAAGGTGAGTCAACCCTACCTCAGTTTTCATAAGGACAGGGTTTCTTTGAAAACAAATTTTACCGTTATGCCTAAGGTCATCTCAGAATTTACTTTAATATATACCATTAATTTCTCAGCCATCTTTCCAAATTCAAACAACAAGGGAACAAGAATTTTTCACTCTCTGGTCTTATACAGGCAGCTCAGATGCTACTTAGACAAAACTCATTCTTTCAGGAAAGCTGTATAGCTGTTTGCCTCCTATGAAGGTAAGTGGAATATACAATCGATAACTAAGCTTATTATTTCTAGACTGATATCCTATGCTATTAAGTGTTGTTATAGTCAACACAGTAAGCCACTTCCAGGTGGAGAAACTGCTCATTCAATAAGAAAATTGTCTATTAGGTGGCTTTCTAGGTGGTAGATTCTAGTAGTGTTCTAGATGCAGTATTGAGGTCATCTGTCCACACTTTTACAAAGCACTACAGAAAGGATTCCTTTTCCTGATCAACAACAGGCTTTTTCAGAACTATTCCCAAGGGGCTACTAGAATCTTAGTTATTGGCCTGTTATGTTTTTTGATACTCCTTTTGTTCATCTATGGGGAGCTACCTAACTTGCTTAGGTTACTACAACAGTGATCCACATATGATCATAGTACAGTTGTATAAGTTAATATACCATAACAGTAGATGATCAAATGGATCATTGTTGTAATGGCTCCATCCAGCCCCCTATTTTCTCTTGCTATTTTTTGTTGTTGTCAGGATGGGTTTAGTTGCATACTTTTGTAGATAGCTATGTTTGACTTTGTTTCATAGTACTAGTATACAGGGACTTTGCCTCCTTCCTTGGCAAAAAATATACCCTGTAGTAAATCAGAATTCAAACTACCTTTTATAACAAGCGCCTCAAGTGCTACTGACAGTTGTTGGAGTTTTGGGAATCTGACTATTGCAAGGGGTAACACTCAAATAGCTTAAGCTACTTCAATGGTGATCCATTAGAACATTTATTGTTATGCTGAGTTTATTACACAATTGTACTTTATGCACCTTTCTCTAGCTATATAATAGCATTGTTTGTTATATAACTCTCCTCCCCATGCTATACTTTGGAAGTACTCTTAAAAAGTATTCCTGCTGTGGATGCAAATTAAAGAATTCAACTATCTCTGACTGCACTTTGGATTCCACAGATTGTGATCATGGCATCTGATTAAAGACATCAAAATCTTTAACTTAATTACAAATGTATAAATAAAGTATGAGCTGAAGTTCTTGTGGTACAAGGTTTGAATCCCTCAGCCATCATTTGCCTAGTATGTAACCCTGAGCAAATCGCTTTAGTGGGCATCATTTCAGTGCCGCTCCTGAAAAGAGACTATGTGCCCAGTGGGACTACCTGAACAAAAATGGGTATTATTATTATTATTATTATTATTATTATTAGTATTATTTATTTTTGAATCTTAACAACCTGAAAGGGAAAAATACTGAAATTCTGTATTATGTCAAGAATGTACTATGGCATTTTTTGTATTTTCAGTATTAATACAAGGAACTATGTGTACTATTCCAAGCTGCAAGATATATTTTGTAACAGTTTCTCTTTTGTAGAGAGATAATTGCAAACATAGTTTTCTGCTTCTGCCAGTTGCTGGATATTGTGTAAGCCACAAGTCTGCCTGCTTGTAAGCTATTATTGATGAATCATTTTATAGAATGTCCATATGCTGTGATTGCTAAATATAAGCATGTATATTGAGCCACAAGCTACTTTTGTTCTGTAAGCTTAGCTAAATCAATCTTCATTTATTTATTTTCCTTAGCTGCAACTACCTTATACTGTTGCAGAACATTTTCTGAATTTCATACTAACTGCCAATTGGTCAGCAAAATATTGTGTGAGTTAAGATAGTTGCTATAGCAAACATGAACAATAATCCAAATCATATCTAGCTACATCCTATCACTTTGATCTACTACATCAATATATAATGTGGGAGTCAAGAATAATTTCTCTGTGATGATTTCAAATACCAAAAAAAGCACTCAGCGATTCCCATACTGTAATGTGTAGCTGAGCTAAAATTTATTTTCTTCAGGTATCTACAACATCTTGGAAAAAAGCTAGATCTTGCCAATGTCTCCTATATAAACAAACAAAAAAACATTACTAGTGTTTGCTCAACTGCACTTCATATCAGCTTGCCTTTAATGAAAAAAATATCAATTGGGATATACATACTTATCCAAGGTTCACATTCATGATTCAGTTTTCCAGGATTCTCATAAACAGTTTATAATCTAGATTTCTAATTAGTGGCTGAAATACTAGTTTAGGAGATGATTGCTTTGATTAAGAAGAAGAGTTAAGGACAATTAATTCTGAGTGACTTTTTTTACACTATTAGTTGTTTGTGTTGCTTTATCTAAAGAGTGAAAGCATCCTCCAAAGAAGTTCAAGCACTCTGAATGAAATAAATCAAGAACATGTGATTTATATCTCTTCAACGCAAAACAAAAAACAGCATTTCAACTGTGATAAGGAACTGCAGCCATAGTGATGATGCGAAAGTTTGTAGTGTCATACTGTATAATTGCTCCTGCATCTCAAGCAATGTCATAGTGCCTATGATGACCGTACCCTGATCCAGCAATTAAGAAGCCTCAATCTTCACCACTGACACCAGGGAGGTTGTCTCCTGAAGAGAGGAAAGGATAACTAATACACACAGTAAAGTACAATTTCCCTTAAGTGCACACAGAGATCACAGTCAGTCTGGGGCTCGTTGATCCCTTGCTCACCAGGTCCCCAGTAAGACTCCCCAATGCAACAGCTATAGGGTCCAGCTCTCAGCCTAGCTGGGCAAGCTAAAACCTCCAGTACCCTCTCTGTCCAACCAGTGCGTTGTGTCCCTGCCAAGTAGCTGACACAACACACACACACTTTGAGATAAGTATTTATACAACTTCACAGACACTCCTGGGGAAGGCTGACACAGATTCTCCAGCTGTGACCCTTTACCCAGACCATATGGTAGTAATCCCTGCCACCACCCAGCTAATAATATCAGCTACTAAAAGGGCCTTAAAAGGGTGTGCAATTATTACTGTGCAATATTATTATCCAATAGTAATGTGACTATTCAGTCTAGCCTTATTGAAAGGGCTTAGACAGTAAACTCTAAAAATATATAATGTACTTTAAAGCATAATTTATCTCTACATAAACCCACTACAGGTAGAAGGTTTTAAAAATATTTAATAATAAATAATTAAAACACAAGACAAAACTACTACACCACAGAGATATCTAAGAGTTCAAAGATCACAAGAGAAACTTAAAATAATACAGTAGGACAGGTCTGATTTCAAAGAAAAATACCTAATTAATCTTTACTAGCTTTAACTATTCCTACAATAAATCACAGTGCTAAAAACTTACATGTGAGCTTAGGCAGAGTGCTGAGTTAGATATCCAAGATCAAAATGCTCTTAGACTCTTGTGAGAAATAGTATTTCAACATTACTAACAAACATGTCTGCTGGGTCCCTCCCAAATTACATCATGTTGACACTTAGGTTTTCCCAGGCAAAAAAAATGCATTATTTAGCAATCTAACACCTGCACAGAAACTTACAACAATAATAGGCATTTCACATGTATACTCTAACAGAAACCAGAGCAATAAAGCTCATTCCACATCTAAATTCTGGTCATAAACTTTAGCCTTAAAACAATGGGCATGAAACCTTCATCCAGACTCACTGGAGATGAATTCTAACATGAAATGGTCACAACATGCTTCACTGGGCCAGTAGAGTGCAATGTTGTCACATATTTTGCAGTTCCACATTTCACAGTATTCTTTTACACTTAAGAAAGCATGCCTGTATTTTACATTTATTTACAAATGCCAGAATTATATATCAAATTCTATTTGACTAGGCTGGCAGCCTTTGCCCATCTCTCCCCAATCGTCTCATCTCTTCCTCCCTGAGGAACTTAAGCAAGTTGTTCAAGTGCCCCTTGAGAGAAACATCGCTTGAAAGTGTCAGGTCTATCTGGGTGTACCTCACCCCATTCCCTGTGTTGAGATCCCATCTGCCTTGGCATTGCTACTCTCACTGCGGTGCTGCACTGACATATGATATGCTTGCAACCCCAGGCTCCATCTTAGTGACTTGGCATTTTGCTGACTGGCTCTTTTTAACCATGTTAGAGGGTTGTGGTCTGTTGTCACAGTGAATTTTCTTCCATACAGATAAGGCTGAAGTTTTTGTAGTGCCCACACTATGGCTAGACATTCTTTTTCTAGTGCTGCATAGCATTCCTCCCTGGGTTGGAGCCTACGTGTGAGATAAACCACTGGGTGCTCTTCTCCCTCTGAAGAAATCTGGCTAAGTATAGCCCCCATCCCATAGTTTGAAGCATCCACCTGCACAACAACATCTTTGCTGTAGTCTGGACTGGCTAACACAGGGGGTCCTCCCAAAGCTTCCTTAAGCTTCTGAAATTACTGCTCACATGCTGGGTCCACGCTACCTTTTCTGGCCTGTTCTTCCTTGTCAGGTCTCTGAGGGGAACAGATATGGCACTATAATTGGGAACAAAATTTCTGTATTACCCTGCTGTCCCCCAAGAATGCCCTCACCTGCTTTTTGGTAACAGGTGCATGCCATGCCTGAATGGCTTCCACTTTGGCAGGTTCTGGCCTTATCTTAACACCCCCCCACTCTATGTCCTAGGTAGGAGACCTCTGCCATACCCACCTGACATTTGCTTTGCTTAATGGTCATCCCTGCCCTCTGTAGTCTTCCCAGCACCTCCTTGACATGCCGAAGGTGGTCTTGCCAGGAATGGCTGTAGATAGCAATATCATCCATGTAAGCAAGGGCAAACCCTCCTGCTCCTGCTAAGATATGATCTACCAGCCTCTGGAAAGTCGCTGGGGCATTCTTCATCCCAAAGGGCATCTTTGAGAACTCGTACAAGCCAAAAAGAGTCACAAAGGCTGACTTCTCTCTAGCACTTGGAGTCAAGGGCACCTGCCAGTAACCCTTGGTAAGATCAATGGTTGTAAGATACTTATCCCCTCCCAGCTGCTCTAGGGCCTCATCTGTCCTAGGCATGGGGTAAGCATTCGATTCTGTTTGACTATTTAATTTCCTGTAATCCACACAGAACCTGGTGCTGCCATCCTTCTTTGGCACCAGTACCACTGGGGAGGCCCAGGGACTGTTGGACTCCTGAATAACCCCTAGTTCCAACATCTCCTGTATCTCCTCCCTCAGAGTCTGTTTGACTCTCTTAGGCACCTTATAAGGGGCCTGCCTGATAGGCCTTTGGGGTCCTGTATCCACCTGGTGCTGTACCAGCTGGGTGCTTCCTGGTTTCCTGATGAACATGCCCCCAAACTCCTGCAACACTGCTCAGATTTCTCGAACCTGGGTAGGAGATAGCTGCTGGGACATCGCTACCCCTTCCACCGAGGTGTCAGCCCGAGCCTCACTGAGGAGATCAGTCACAAGATCTCTCTCAGACTCCTCCTGCAATCCACTGCAAATGCTTAGCACAAGAGCCTTCCTATCATGGTTAGGTTTCATCGTGTTAACATGGTACAATTTGTGCCCCTGCCATCTGCCTAGCACTTCCACCATGTAGTTAACATCACTTACCTTTCTTGCCACCTTGTAGGGTCCCTCCCAAGCTGCTTGCAACTTGTTGTGTCTGACAGAAATGAGAACCATCACCTGCTGCCCTACAGCATACTTTCTAGCTCGAGCATTTCTATCATATCACACCTTTTTCTGTTGTTGGGCTTCTGCCATGTTCTCCTGGCCAGGCCCATGAGTTCCCTGAGCCTTGTCCTGAGGCTCAGGACATATGCCACAACAGACTCTGTGTGAGACTCATACTCACCTTCCCACTCATCTCAAATTAAATCTAGAGGTCCCCTCACCCTATGCCCATACAAAAACTCAAAGGGTGAAAAGCCTGTGGATTCCTGGGGAACTTCTCTGTAAGCAACCAACAGATGGGGCAAATATTTGTCCCACTCCCTCTTAAACTGATCTGCAAATGCCCATAGCATGGACTTGATTGTAGAGTTTAAACTCTCAACAAGACCATTAGTCTTGGGATGGTAGGGAGTGGTCTTCATGTGCTTCACCATAGAGGCCTTCCACAGATAAGCTAGCAGGTCTGACATAAAATTGGCACCTCTGTCAGACAGTATTTCCTTTGGGAAACCTACCATGCTGAAAATCTCTACAAAAGTATTTGCCACCTTCTTTGCCTCAATGGAGTACAAAGCCACTGCCTCAGGGTATTGTGTAGCATAATCTACAATTACTAGGATATACTTTTCCCTGTGGATTTTGGGGTACTCAGAGGACCCACAATATCCATAGCTACCCTCTGAAATGTCTCTTCAATCACAGAGAAAGGCATCAAAGGAGCTCTCACCTTGTCTCCTGCCTTGCCTACCTTTTTGGCACTGCTCACAGGTCCTGTAGTACACTGTTACATCTCAGGAAATTCCAGGCCAATAGAAGGTTTGCATAATACGCCTCTTTGTACGTTTTATGCCCATATTATCTGCAAAAGGAATATCATGGGCTATGGCTAGAAGCACCAGATGGTAAGCTGTAGGCACTACCAACTGCTGTACTCTCTCACCTTCTAGCCCTCCTTCAGGAGTCTACTCTCTGTACAGTAACTCTTTGTTACAGTATATAGATTCCCCCTTCCGTTGAGAATCAGGTGCCTCCCTAGCTACCTGTCACAGGCCTTGCAATGTAGGGTCTGAGAGCTGAGCTTGTCTCAAGTCTCTCCTTGTAACCCTTCCCAGCTCCCCTTCCACATGAAGACTGGCATCCTTTGACAGTGGTGCCTCACTGTCAGCCTGGGTACTACTACTCACCTCTACCTTTGCAGTTACCTATCCAAGGGAACATCAGTACCCACAAGCAGCTGTGGCTCACATTCAGTCTCACTGCTACAGAGTAGCTCACTCCCTGAAGTAACCACCTCAGCAGTCCTGGCTGCAGGTATGCAATCTGTCTGGGTCTCCCCCAGGCTACCAGACTCACATGCTTGTCTCCTAGCCTCACTGCATGTAACTGCATAAGTACATAGTACTGACTCATCCAAATCCTTCCCTCTCAGGACATCTACAGGATGGTAGTTCCATACCTCTGTTGTCTCAAGACAACCTGCTGTTGGCATTTTGTGTTTCCCACTTACTGGCTCTTTCACCTTTTGTTCCCCATCTTGCCTCCATGGACACCTGTATGCCACATGGCCCCACTGGTTGCATTCAAAACATTTAACCCTAGCTCCTGGACGTATACCTGGCTTAGTGGCTTCCCCTGCTACTGGTGGATTTTGCTGGGGCAGACTGTGCTGCCCACCATGGGTTCCTTTAGTCCCATAAGCAGTACTGGGGGTCCCTTTCCTGTGCAGGGCTGCCTAGCTTGCTAGATATAGGTCTTCCTTCTTCCCTAACTCTTCTGAAGTAACACACTGTCTATCAGCTAACCAGATCCTCATGTCCTCAGGCAAAGTGCTAAGGGCTTGTTCCCTTACCAAAAGGTCTGCAGGCCCTTCAAAAATGGTGATCTGACATCCACTCACCCAGCTATGAAAATAAATGCTCAATTCAGCAACATATTCACATACATTTTCATCTGCCTTGCGTCTATGCTCATGAAACTTTTTCCTATACATGTGTTAGCTTAAAACATTCCAACAAGTGTCTTTTTACAGCAGTATAATCAAAACAGCCAGTGTCATGCATTTTTGCTAAAGAAGTTACAGCTTTACCATGGAGTAAGGGGGTCAGGAACCATAACCAGAGCACTTGGTCAACTTTATACTATTTACATACCCACTCAAACATATGAATGAAGCTATCAAAATTATTCCCTTCTTTAAACTGTGGAAGAAATTTACTGACCTTTTGCGCTTATGAGGTCCAGTTACTCCCTTCCCCATTACCTTCATGACTCTGGCAAAGAGTCAGCATTTCCTTATCATGCCTCCTCTGCCGTTCATTTTCCTCAGATTGTAGTCTCCTTATTTTCTCGGCTGCTTCTAGTTCCATACACCTGGCCTCCAACTCCAGTCCCTTTAGCTCCAGCTGGAATTTTAAGTGCACTGCAGAAATGTTTAAATGTCCATTCTCTGAGGATATTGTATCTCCACTGTCAGTATGATTGTCCTCCAGGCTGCTGTTTTCTGATGCAACTGTAACCAAGGCTGCAATCAGGTCTGCCTTAGTCAGGTTTTCATGCCCCAGCCCCCTAGCCTGGCACATCTCTGCCAGCTGGCTCCTTGTCAGCTTTCCATACTCTCCTGCTGACATGCTGCCTGCTCACCCTGACTAACACTAAGCTAACAAAAGAAATAAAACAATTGTGTTCTGAACTCTGAGTATACACTGAGTAGCTGTTTTAGAGTACACTTTTAGAGATCACTGTACATAAGCTACAGGAATTCGCTCTACCCACACCACTACAAGCCAATTAGTATGTGAATTAGATCCCACCATTGCCACCACTTGTGATGACCATGCCCTGGCCCAGCAATCAAGGAGCCTCAATACTCACCACTAACACCAGGGAGGTCATCTCCTAGAAGAAAGTACAATTTCCCTTAAGTGCACACAGAGATTACAGTCAGTCTGGGGCTGGTTGCTCCCTTGATCACCAGGTCCCCAATAAGACTCCCCACTGGCACAGCTATAGGGTCCAGCTCTCAGCCTAGCTGGGCAAGCTAAAACCTCCAGTACCCTCTCTGTCCAACCAGTGCTTCGTGTCCCTGCTAAGTAGCTGACACAACTCACACACACTTTGAGATAAGTATTTATACAACTTTACAGACACTCCTGGGAAAGGCTGACACAGATTCTCCAGCTGTGCCCCTTTACCCAGACCATACGGTAGTAATCCCTGCCACCACCCAGCTAATAATATCAGCTACTAAAAGGCCCTTAAAGGTGTGTCCAATTATTACTGTGCAATATTATTATCCAATGGTAATTCAGTCTAGGCTTATTGGAAGGGCTTAGACAGTAAACTCTAAAAATATATAATGTATTCTAAAGCACAATTTATCTCTACATAAACCAGCCACAGGTAGAAAGTTTTAAAAATATTTAATAATAAATAAGTAAAACACAAGACACAACTACTACACCACAGAGATATCTAAGAGTTCAGACATCACACATAAACTTAAAATAATACAGTAAGACAGGTCTGATTTCAAAGAAAAATACCTAATTAATCTTTACTAGCTTTAACTATTCCTACAAGAAATCACAGTGCTAAAAACTTACATGTGAGCTTAGGCAGAGTGCTGAGTTAGATATCCAAGATCAAGATGCTCTTAGTCTCTTGTGAAAAATAGTATTTAAAAATTACTAACAAACATGTCTGCTGGGTCCCTCCCAAATTACATCATGTTGATACTTAGGTTTTCCCAGACAAACAAACTGCATTATTTAGCAATCTAACACCTGCTCAGAAACTTACAACCGTGAAAGGCATTCACATGTATACTCTGACAGACACCAGAGCAATAAAGCACATTCCACATCTAAATTCTGGTCATAAACTTTAGCTTTAAAACAATGGGCATGAAACCTTCATCCAGACTCACTGGAGCCAAATTCTACCATGAAAGGGTCACAACATGCTTTGCTGGGCCAGTAGAGTGCAATGTTTTCACATATTTTGCAGTTCCCCATTTCACAGTATTCTTTTACACTCAAGAAAACATGCCTGTATTTTACATTTATTTATAAATGCCAGAATTATATATCAAATTCTATTTGACTAGGCTGGCAGCCTTTGCCCATCTTGCCCCAACTGTCACAGTGCCCAGATTTGAAAAGAGTTGTATAGTACTTGTATTTGATTGTCCTAGTTAATGCTAATGCATTTTGCCATTAAAGGAAGAGTTGAGAGCAGTTGTTTTTGGAATAGGTCAATACTTAAAACTGAAGCACCTCTACTTCAAAATATGGCTTGTGATCATCAATCTTTATTTTTTTTCAAGTGTCCCACTCAGTAGTAGCTCTTCTATTATTTTATAAGGTCCCATAAAATATTGAATTACTCCAGATATTAATTTTCAAACTAAGTATTAAATACATGGTCTGTGATAGAGACATTAAAGTTATGGTCCTGAAATGGAGCAAGTTCATTCTCAACAGATTATACCATTGTGGTAACAAAGAGGGGACTATAATGTGACTGCACAGGTTGTGTATGCTTACAGCAGGAGGTCAACACAAAGGAAAACTGCTTATAAAATGCATTCTAAGTTGACTGGTGGCAGTCAAATTTTACAATATTTGTTATACAGAATTCAAATAAACTGTTCATATTGTCATGCTAGAGCCATTGCCATGTTTACAATACTCAGTCTCCTACCTCTCAACCTTTTGGCCAAGAATTCTGAACAGTGCCAAAAATAAGGGGGTCAAAGGCAAAAATCAAGGACAGATTTTAAATATTGCTATTAAAACATGAAAAGTTTCTAGAATAATAGGTTTTTCATTAGCACACACTTTCTGAAGAATATGAAGTCTGAAACTCAAACGTCTGTCATTATTTATCGGTTTCAGTTCTCAATAATTTGCTGGACAAACACATATTTTATGAGGAACAAACCAAAAATATCAGGCAAAAATTAAAATATTCTACGAACTTCTGAACAGTTGAGAGGCATTCCCAATCTTTTGTATATGTGTTGAATGCACACCAGAGTATGAGGTACATAAGCTGAAAAATAGCTCCTTTTCTGACAGTTGTGTAACTGGTCAGTAGACTTAGAAGGCAATTTGTGCCCTGAACAAAACTGAGTAATATACCATAAAACTAATGTCTTCTACTGACTGAAAAAAAAACATGTTCAGGAGAAATATTTTAACATGATTGTCTCTAGTATTTACATTAGTAAAAGCAACAGAAATTAGAATTTCATATTGACAGCCAGTGGTTTTAATTCTTTGTGGCCTACAAGTTTGAACTTATCATAATCGCTAGTTGTGGTTTTGTACTAATGTTAGGTATTATTTAATTTATTTATTTATTGGTTTGATTGATTCAATGATTTTCTTCATTCTTTCATTCCATCCTTACTTATTATTTTTTATTTTATTACTGGGCTTGTGCTGTTATAGCTGGCTCATTTTGGGGCATAATTCAAGAAAAGCGATTCACTGTATGGGCACTATTAATGGTAAGAATATATTGGCATTCTCTAATACAGCAAATGCCTTATTTTAGTAAAGTCGAGCTGCAAAATGCAACAGATGAGTTAGGTCATTAATTGTGCAATTTGCAACAATAAAATTAATAATTGCTGCCACAAGGTTGCTTCTGTTGTAGGAAAAATGTAATTTCTGTTGATCAATCATGTTTATTCAACTATGTACATAAGCCAGAAAGCTCCTACAGAAATGGAACGGCAGCCTTTTTCTATACTGTTGGCATTTCAGATTACTGAAGCAGGATATGCTTGATATTGGATACAGACTCATAAGGAAAAGTATCCGTCTTGACAGTAAGTGAATGACTGTTTCATAGGTAAGACATGCCTGGAGATTCAATAAACTCTGTGAAGGCTTAATGCAAAGTCTACATGGAGTTTACATGTTTGTGCAGTGAGTTGCAGCACTAATTACATATGCACGCTGTGCACTGCGTTTAAACCTAAACAAGTGTGGCTTGCTGGCCAGGAAACCATGTAAAGCAACACAGGCACCAGCAGACATGTAAACCTGTTTTCCTACTGGCACAGTAGGTCTGCAGGATTGTGCGGAATGCTACACTGATTACCAGGGTAACAGCAATGTATATATTTCCAACACATTACATGAAAGTGTATACAGTGCACAGTATTGTGGAAACCTGTTTTGAGCATGCTGAATTAAAGGCTGTGTAATTGATTAGTGAGAGTACATAGACTGCATTATAATTAAATAGTCAGCGGAAGTGTGTGTACTGAAAAGGGACAAACAGGTGAATTGTAGGAATGAACACAGGGGAAGATGACAGGTGAAACATGGCAATGGTACAGCAGATGAGGGCATGACAATGAAGACAGTTGTAGCGTGAACAGTAATCACACATTGACATGATACAATATGTACTGCACAGTTACTCTATATTATCTGACTGTCACACAAGATGACATATCAGTGGAGAAGATTATTTGTGATATAAGCATCCTGACATGAACAATGGAGAGGACATATATCAGGGATGATATATACAATAGGAGTTAGGTGCATATTTTGAAGCTGTGCAAAATGAGTTGCATGAATATGAATGTAATGTCAACACTGGTATCTACCAAATGGGACATGTAGTAACAGGGTCATGAACAACAGTTGACAGAAGCATGCACAATCATGGACAATATCAGAATAATACCACCAGTAATCCCATGTGTTTGATGCAACATATATGATTGTGAGTGAACATAGATGGTTCTGCAAAAACACATTTGTACAACTTTTATGATTTGTTAGAAAACTATAAGGAGAATCAAGCACACCTTCCTCAAACTTTAACATCTGCTTGAGGTGTTAGGAGGGGCACCGTTATACCTGTATTTGAGATTATGAGCAATTCTGGTTAGTTGACAGGTATGCATGGCATATACATGGCATAATCCACACTGTCATGAATGCAATCCTTGCCATCAGTGTTGTCAATCAGCTATGTATTCACTGTGTGCATTACAGGAACATATATCACACATGCATCTCATATAGCACCTTGATGGGGGTTCCAAACCATCAACTACTAATGTTTATGCAACAAATGCAGCACATAGGCATGGCTGACGATGGTTGGATCTCACTGTGGCAATTGTGGTACACTTGAGTGACTTATTCTTGGAAGATGTGTTGTGAGGTACATGAAAAGGGTTCATTGTACTCAGTTACTGGTGTGATGAGGGCTGAGAACCATGAAACTATAATGCTTTTTGATGTGGATGTACCGCACATACTCAGGTGTTGTGTTGGAGTAGTCACCACTGTGGGCACCTGCTGGTGGACATCATGCATACTATCGACCTGAGTACACAGGTCACATACCACTTGGTCTGCAATAGGGGTGCAATGTTTATATTATAATTAGCTTATGTATTTGCCTTTATAATGTAGCTAATCCCTTATGATTTTTGTTCATCCACTGTGTCTCCATGGCTGGGGCAGCAATCCTTTGTGTGTGTTGATACTGTCTGTATTAAAGCAATACCACACTCAGATTCAATGACTGTCCACAATCTGCAGTCCTCCACAAAACCAGTAAGACAAAGGATGTGTAAGTCATTATTGATGTCTGAGGTTTAAATATGAACAGGAAATTATCTAACACAGAGCCCTGAGGTATGGACCCGATCACTGGACTCTAGATATAGATCACTTCACATACTTCAACATATTTATCTGTCAAGTATTTGACCAAGTGGCCTACCCACTTGGTGATATAGGTATTTATGACCACTTGTGACCATGTCTCAGTAATACCTCAGTGTGGATTTGTGTCAAATGCCTTAGCCAGGTGAAGGTACACAGGATGATGGTGCTGTCATCATGCATGTTCTTGTTGACCTTTTTGAGGACATCGAACAGATTTAACAGACATGATGCTGAAAAAATCATGCATGTCATTCACACACAGTTGGAATGTTACCTACATCCTTTTAGAAAAGGTCCATAATGACTTGTTGGTCTACCTCACAGATGAGGAGAGTCAGGATGGGTCTATGCATGCATGCATCAGGTGATGCTTACCCCAAGTCAGAAGGATGCATGCTGCTGTAAGCCTTTCTATGGGAACATAGTCCATCTGGAGGCTGTGTTGAAGTATGTATCCAACTGTGCCTGGTAGGTCCATGTTTTGAGTCATGCTATAGGTAACCTGTGATGTTATAAGGGCACAATGATTCTGTGTTATTAGCCATACAGAGTGTGCAGATAAGCTGCCCTCCTTAGAATAGAAATTGACTAATGTTTGCATGTATACTTTGGCTGATCGCCAGTGGTGAATGTGGGGTGATGTGTGAGAAAAACTGTCAGCTAGCAGAGTGACTGTTTCCTCTAGCTGGGGATGTCTGTTGGCATTCACATACCGATCTGTACATAGCTGTGTATTTCACTTAACATTTCACATTTATTGGAATAAATGGTTTGTGAAAAGGTCTACAAATAAAACTTTGGTCATTCATCACATTCCACACACTGGTACGATGCACACAGTCATACAACTGTAATAATGTCATGTACTTACCATCAATTGCACCAACTATGCCTATATGTGTTTCATGGGCAAGCTGCATTTGAGTGGCCTGATACCATATCAGAACACATTAGGGAGCAATTATTTGTAGTTCATGCAGAACATTTCTTGACACAAATGTTAACAGTTAAACAATGGTGCTACTGACCATCAATAATTATTGGGTATAGCAACACAACTGCACATACAACTATTTCCACAAGGCTGCAATTGAATCAAAACATGTGAAACATTGGTTGTATATATCACAGCATAACATCATGTGCATGAGACAAGACTTATGTGACAATGTAACCACTATGAATTTATATTGATGTCTGTCAAAGAGCATTTAATGATGGCATGTAGACACATGCACACCTGTGCCATACTCCAAGTGTCACTGTGATGGTGTAATGTGAGCTGTGTAGAAGGCTAATCTGTTCCACTAGAACAACACATGTCCTACCATGCCAAAAATATACATAATAAGGTATCATACCATGTCAACAGTTCTCATGGGGCATATTACTACAGCTGTTATAGAAAGAGCATGTAATGCAATGGCAGCATTTGCCATCAATGCATTAGCTCACATCACAGATAGTAATACTCTCTTGTAGACATACTGTACATCCACACCTCAACATAACACATATCAAGGACAGCAACATTGACATGTCAACTGTACATAGGGTAGCGGGGCATTATTCAGCTAATGTTCAACATCACATGAAATCTTAGCCATTATTATACCATGTAAAAATAAATGACTATTATTTATATTGCCAAAGATAGTAAGACTATTGTGCATATGTGCATATTTGTTGGATTGCATTACATCCTGCCATTGTCCATATGGGACACGTGTGCCACATCATGACAGAATTGACAATCACATATGCAGTGGTCTGGAGATGGCCTGCAAAAGAACATGGAAGAATTCAGCTTCATGATGTGTGAATGAATATTTGACATGAGGACATCCTCTACTCCTCTATAGGAAGAATGTCATTTGAACAGATGAAAAAGGAGGATGCATGGGGCAACGTGAACTGTGCCCCAAGTGGTAGTGAAATGAAGAGCTATTCCAATGATCATGCATTGACCATAATATACTACCAACCACACACACACACACACACACACACACACACACACACACACACACACACACACACACACACACATACACCAGTTGACTGTAGTGGTATTAGAACCCTTCCCTAAGTCCACCAACTAGAGATATCAGTATTTAATGGAAGTGCCACATCACATTTCTGATTTTAACATTGCTGCAGGACATCATCACTGGTTTGAGAGAAAACATTGTGCTGCCTGAATTAAATTAATGTATACGCATGTATGACTGTCAAAATTTTGGTACTCCATGGGATTATATTGATATAGTTATGCTCTTCTGATTAGACAGACACATACACGTTGACTGCAGTAAGATTAAATCCCCGGGCTAATGAGGTACACCAGCTACAAAACTCAGTATGTAACACACATGCCACTGCATAAGTCTGACATTTATTATGCTGCAATACAATTTATACTGGATGGCATCATCATTGGATGTTTGAGAGAATATGTTGTGAGGCCTGAATTAAATGGATGTGCAGGCATGTACAACTGTCAAAATATTGGCACGTCATGGGATTGTACTGATTATGGCAGGGTAGACAATTATGGTCTTCTAACTGGACAGATAGCAGTTGAGTGCAGTGAGATTAGAGCTCTTAACTAGGAGCATCAGCTAGATCAGGGGTCTGTAACTTGTGACTCTGGAGCCTGCATGTGGCTCTTCCACTCCTCCACAGTGGCTCCCTGTAGCTTTGAAAAATAATGGCCACTCTACCAGACAGCATTGCACATTACACTCACACACACACACACACACACACGCACACACACGCACACACACACACACACACACACACACACACACACACACACACACACACACACACACACACACACACACACACACACACACAGAGTGATCCAGCAAAGGAGTTTAAATATTGCTCTTATAAACTTAGAAACTTGCTAGAATAACATGGTTTCTGTTGCCATGCATTCCACACACACTAAGAGCGATTGAGCAATCCCCTGGCAGCAGCACCATCTCCTGAAAGGTTTCCATACTTCTCACACCGCTCAAAGTCTTACGACACGAAATCTGGACAGAGCCAGAAATAAAGGGGAACAAAGGAACAAAAATAGGGATCGACTTTAAATATTGCTCTTATAAACTTAGAAACTTGCTGGAATAACATGGTTTCTGTTAACAACATGCATTTTACACACACACACACACACACACACACACACACACACACACACACACACACACACACACACACACACACAGAGTTACCTCTCAACTGTCCAGATTTTTGCAGAATGTCCTGACTTATGTCTCATATTTTTTATCTGTTTCTCATAAAATTGTTGTTTTCTGGCAAATCATTAAGCGCTGAAGTCAGGAAAAATAGACAGAGATTTGAGTTTCCAACTTCATACCCTTCAGCAAATTAATGCTAATGCAAAATCTGTTATTTTATCAACTTTCTAACTTTGTATGAGCAATACTTAAAGTGTCCCTATTTTTGGCCTTTGTGCACCATTATTTATGGCTTTGTCCAGATTTCTCATTCTAAGAGGTCAAGACATATCACACACACACACACACACACACACACACACATGCACACACGCACACATGGACACACACACACACACACACACACACACACACACACACACACACACACACACACACACACACACACACACACACACACACACACACAGTGATCCAGCAACGGAGTTTAAATATTGCTCTTATAAAACTTGCTTGAATAACATGGTTTCTGTTGCCATGCATTCCATACACACACTAAGAGCGATTGAGCAATCCCCTGGCAGCAGCAGCATCTCCTAAAAGGTTTCAATACTTCTCTTACCTCTCAAAGTCTTACCACAAGAAATCTGGACAGAGCCAGAAATAAAGGGGAACAAAGGAACAAAAATAGGGATCGACTTTAAATATTGCTCTTATAAACTTAGAAACTTGCTGGAATAACATGGTTTCTGTTAACATGCATTTTACGCACACACACACACACACACACACACACACACACACACACACACACACACACACACACACACACACACACACACACGCACACACACACACAGAGTTGCCTCTCAACTGTGCAGATTTTTGCAGAATGTCCTGACTTTTGTCTCATATCTTGGTCTGTTTCTCATAAAATTGTTGTTTTCTGGCAAATCATTGAGCACTGAAGTCAGGAAAAATAGACAGAGATTTGAGTTTCAGACATCATACCCTTCATAAAATTAATGCTAATGCAAAATCTCTTATTCTATCAACTTTCTAAGTTTGTAAGAGCAATATTTAAAGTGTCCATATTTTTGAGCCTTTGTGCCCCATTATTTATGGCTTTGTCCAGATTTCTCATTCTAAGAGGTCAAGACATATCACACACACACACACACACACACACACACACACACACACACACACACACACACACACACACACACACACACTCACACAGGGAGCGATCGAGCAATCCCAACAAAGGAACAAAAATAGGGATGGATTTTAAATATTGTCTTATAAACATGGTTTTTATATTTAGTATAATAACTATATATAAAACTTTATTCACTGTGTTATTTTCAATTTAGGGGTCAAATAGGTTTTGTGGCTCCCGATAAATTTTATGTGGTGTGAGAGGGGCCAAAAATGGCTCTTTTGATAGTGAAGGTTGCAGATCCCTGAGCTAGAGAAATTGGTATTTAACACAAGAACCACAGTATAAGTCTGCCTTTAATACTATTCTCGTACAATCTATAGTGGATGACATTATCATTGGATGTTTGATAAAATATGTTGGGACACCTGTATGAAATAGATGGCTAGCTATGTATGACTGTCAAGATACTGAAGTTCTGTATGTTAGCAGGTTGATGAGTGTGCAAAGTGTAGCATTTGCTTTTGTTTTTCCAATGTGCAGGTATACCTTAAGAGACAGATTTACAAACTATATGCAAACAGCTGTCCACATTACTACAAGTACTGGAAAATCTGAATGTTTATTATCAGTATAAAGATTTACATGGTATATAAAAAGCATTTTTATATTTATTTCTGATGTGTAGTTGATATATTTGAGAATAAGTACTGAGAAACCAAGATTCAAGTTTATGGGTGCAGGTAACACATGGCTAAATTGTAAATGTGTGTTCTTTCTGTAAAAAGTGCCTTCCCTTTGGTTGTGTCTTTAAAACTACTTTTATGGGATAAAGACTATATGGGCAGTAAACATAAGTAATACATGCTAATGTACACTTTCCATAGTGCACTGCCAAGTAGCTGCTTTGCAAGATTGATGGCAAAGTGTTTGCGCACGTGCGATACACATATATACTGCTGACAACATTTACATATACTTAAGTGATGAGCAAATGTTAGCCTCTGCTTTACTGATAAAATTATGACCATTCTATTGGTTTTCTTACCTCCACATGAACATACCAAGTGGAAAGTGTGGCAGTCAGCACTGTTGGTAGTACTGATTTAAGAAACACACCTCCTGCTCAGCTGATTCTGTGTCAGCAGTTGTAAGTGCATTAAGATATTTTGTTTTAAGCCCAAATGATACAGGGTTTGAAACCAGGTGCAGCTAGTACTTTTAAATATGTATTTATAATGTAATGGCATAATTATTAAAGCAAGTATAACTGTGTTTTTCCATAGCACAATGTGTTTAAGCAGTATTGCAAGGAGGTAACCACACTGATGAAGAGCCGTTCACAGTCAGCCAGCATTAGTGCACAATGCCAAACTCTGCGTAAACACAGAGGACAAAAAGTGAAAGGCTTCATTGTGTTGTTTTCACTTAGTGTGTGATTCTATTGTTTCACCAGATTAAAGGTGTTAAAATGGGGTATATAGGAAAATGGTGAAATGGGAGGCAAGCAGAGGAAAGAATAAAGGGAAAGCAATATAGAAATGTGCAGGAGGAAAGTAGGAAAGGACCATAGCTATCCACTTCAACAGTGTAAAATGAAAATATGTATAGAATATTAGGTTAATCTGGATTGTCACCTCAACAAAGAGGGTTAACAACAATGCAATCATGTTGTAGAGCCAATTGGACCAAATCAAGTGTGTTGAAAAGTCACCTGTGTGAAGTGAAGAGCTATGTATGGGATGATATATTTCTTTTGTAGATCAGGTACCACTTTTTTTTATTTTTTACTTCATTAGGAGAGGAATGTTGGGCAATGGACATAGTTACTTAACAGGACAAACAAAGCAAGACACAGGGACAATGAGGGCACAACAGACTGGGGGACACCATGAATGGGGATAATAAGTGGACATCCTCATCTTCATAACTGTCATCAATGTTCTCTTAGTCCACTGGCTGTTGGAGTGTGTCATGTCTTTTTCTATGGAATATAAAAGAGAACAGCCACTATATCTGATGTAGGTGTGCATCAGTGATGCTGTGCATGACCCTATGCACAAAGCTTGGCAACTGCTGGCAGGTGACAAAATCCCCCCTCTACCAGTACCACTGCACCAGCTGGCTGGGCAATGCTGCCTGATGTGGAGAGCTCAGGTAGTGCATAGGCAGCAGAGGCAGTACTGCCAAGTTGAGTCCCAGATGTGCTGAGTGTGAGTGCAGGAGCTGGTGGAGCAGGGGCAGGCTGAGCCCTAGTGGTTGGCATACCTCCAGGTGCTGTAAAGCACTTTTTGAGTTGTCAGAAATGGATGACATAAAAATGTTGTGATCACACATATAGAAATAAAAAAAAAGAAATAAGAGTTGGGGTAATAGAAAAAAAGATAATTAGCACCATCATATGTGACATACAATGATTTTGACAATATAATGCATTTAGTTCTACAATGATTTTGACAATATAATGCATTTAGTTCTATTTTTACATTTAAGTATACTTCTTAACAACTATAAACTATAACTGGTGATTGCTCCAATTAATCCTTACATCGTGCATATATTGCAGATATGCTTGGTTAAATTATAGAGATTAAGTTAACAGCAGGGCATTTTATGACACTTCTTTTGAAATTATTATGTAATGTTTTCAAATGATTTTGCTATATATTTGTTAAATGTGGTATTTGAAAGTACAGCATCTGACTACAGTATTAGAATTGACTCTTACAGCTGGCTTGTTCTATAGACTAAAGCATGACTTTTTGATTTTACCTTGATTTTTCAGTTAGGACCTGCATACTTAATTTGCTACTACTGTACAGAAGAGCAATACATTAAGTAAAATAATACTTATGTTGTGCTGCATACATACCCCTAGCTTCTCTTAGTCTTTCTAAATGCTCAGCATGGACTTTCCTGTTTGCTGTTATATTCTGGTTGGCTGCGGAATGAAAAGGAGAGAAAAAGAGAAGAGCATTATGCATATCAGTCTTGCCTATATGTAGCTTTCTATCTAATATAAATTATCTGTATCTGTATACTTACAGAAGTGTGGGTTGTCAGCAGTCCTAACTTATCCAGCCACTGGTGAGGTGTATCCTGCTTGCACCTTTTCAGATCATGATAGTGGTGCCTACACTGTTCTCCAATGCATGGAATGCTAGTCGCACTGGAGACAGCCTTGTGCAGACTACTCCATGCCTCAGACTTGTACTGGGAGCCAATAGTCTTCCCTGAAAAAGCCTTCAGCTGTGGCACTTTACAAGGAGCCCAATAAACACTCCACCTTTGAGCCTGTGCACAGTGCCCATTGCAATTGAGACCTTGTTTGTCAGAGCTGGTCATTACTTATACACATAAATTAAAGAGCTGACTGTTTAGAAAATAAAAGTGTAATTGTAGAACCACAATTCTACTGACACCAACAGTAACACATTTAGTATATATCTGATATCCTGTGTATGCTCAATGCACCTGCTGTAGACAGGGATTTATATGCTTGATTATTGTTTTAATGTTAGTTTTAATATAAATTCAACTGGAACAACAGAAATAAAACTTTGGCCTTTGCTGGATTAGATCCCAGGTTTCCCAGTATTGCAGCCCTACATTTACACAACCTGTAAAGTTTCATATTCATTATTAAATATGTGTGTTGACCACCACACAATCCTGTTTATCAAGTTTGCTCAACAGTAAACCATAGAGGATACAATGTATCCATTTTGAATTTGTCTGCTTTCTGTCTGCAGGTGTTGGGGAAAATTGCTAACCACCATGCAATGTTGCTTAGAGGGTTTGTGTGATGGTAAGCTAAAAATGCTACACTGTATCCAATGTAAAATTGACTGCTGTCTGCCTCCTCTCTGTAGGTGTTCTATCTGCTTTATGTGTGGGCTACTAGGCCACGTTTATGCCAAGTTAAGCAATGCACAAAAGTGTGTGGGCCATCGGTCAGATTTGTCTGAAGTTAAGCAATGTACAAATGGGACAGGCAAAGCTCACCTTGTTATATCCTTGTGAGCAATGTTTATTAGATTTCATCCTTAAAAGACAAATGTGGGACTTCAACCATGATCTACAGATAGTATATAATGGGAGGTTCATGGTGTTTAGCAGATGTGCTACACACATATATGATTCACGTGGGTAGTTTATGTAGTCTTTATAATAGAAGTACATTACTTGAAATGTATTGGGTTTATCTATTTTCTCATGTTTGCACAAAGCCATGCACTGCACAAATAGTGATATTAAAAACAACAACAAAAACAATAAACAACATTACAAAACAGTGTTAGTCCACACTGAAGATTTTTACACACGTCTAGATTTGAACTGTTACAACAATGAACCTATAAAACACAGTAAGAGTGCTTATATCTCTTTCCTGTAGAAACAGCTTTGCAGCAGGAATGCAAATTATTGTGCATATAGCAAGTCCCATTTCATCCACGGTATTAACAAGACATATAACACTTGTACACTCTCAGTTGTATGTACATGTGTTAATTACATAGCGCAATGACTGATCACACAGCCATTTATAAGTATTGTTTGCATCAATGCAGCTCTGTATTCTCTTTGTATTGTGTTCATTTTTCTCTTATCTGAGCAGTGATCTCAGACATGTAGGCTGTAAGACATTTTTATCACTGTTCATAAAATGTATGAGAACATTAAATGACAATAACATAGTTTTCAACAAAAGCATGGCAGTTTGTATATTAGTGAACAGAAACTAAGAAAAGTATGCTACTCATTTCCATTTAAAGCCTTGATACAATTACTTCTACACTTTGTATGTATATTTTGGCTGACACACCCACTGTAGGTAAGGGAGTCTGAATTGTGTATTTCTTCTCCCCCCACTGTCCATGCACAGTTGCAAGCCATTAGCAACAAGCACTGAGGTAGTGCTTACCCTATGTTTACACTAGCTACATGGAACCAAACATTTGGGATTCAGCAATTCTAATGAGTTCACACCTTATTGCATCTTCTTTGTGCTCAGAGGCATGAGTCTATACCATAACAAGGTAACTATGTAGCTAGGGAAATTGAAGGTGAGAGGACTTGTGTATGTGTAGACACAGAGCATTGACATTCCTTTAGATTTATCTGCACAGAAGGCTTCTGACGTTGTTAAGGTGTGCTTGTGTTTTCCAGGTACATGCTAGATTTGTTCACCTGTTATGAAAAGAACTGCAATACATATGCATTAGGGTATTAAACTATTTGCATGCACTTATACTTCGCTCTTGACATAAGCATTTTTGCCATGCATTGACTTTAATAGAATGACAGCCTTATTAACTGTCTTTACAAGTGTTATTGCTAAAATTTGTTACCTTACAGTCTTTTCTATCTTCTTCCATGGCAATGTAAAGTACTTTAATGCCAATGACACAGGGGGTAATGCTTCTAAGGCAGCTCATAGACACCATCAGGAGAGTGCTGGGCACAGTGAGAGGTGCCTAGCAATCATATACAATTTACTTTTGTGTTCTACATGTGTACACATTTTGGGAACATTTTGTGGAAAGCATTCATAACAGTAGAATTATGTGTTATTCCTTGGATTCTACAAACTGCCAATTTTACTGTTCTTTTGGGGTGAGGGAGCCAAGTACTATTTGTGTATTTCTACATCAAAAGCTGTGTTTCAAGAGTTTTGCTCTTGGAATTGTGTAATCATTCTGGTATTTCCATGGGTCCGTGGGGAAAATTGCATGTAATCAATGGCATGTTGTAGTATAACATTCAGGAATGGATGTAGGATCCTGAATGCTGATGCCTGTGATATACCCAGCATATGCCATGTTAGGATTTGAAAGGCTCCTGTAGCTAAAAACTGTAACTGCTACACATATCTTAGTCTCCACAATTATTGGTTCCCCTCAGTTTGCCCTTGCTGTCAGCTGTGGACAACAGACAGTGCAGAATTCCTGTAGTGTGTCTCTATCCACCCTGCAGTACTCTACAACTTCCACGTCATGCAGGCTATGGCAAATTAACAGGGGTCTAAATACCCTTCTCCTTCTTGACCGTGGTCTATTTGGAGCAGCAGCAGCAACATAGACTTGTGCCTGTTACACACACATATGTATAACAGCAACTGCAGCTCCTAACAGTGTTTCCATGTAGAGTATCTTCCATGGCTGTCTTTCAATAGGTTTTGGAATTCGCAGGGAAAATCTACACTGAGTCTACATGATTGCTTTATAGCTTGTTAAACAGCTCCTCCATCTTGAATTGGTTGATTAGCATACCATACAACTGCTTATGCTGTAATTAGCATGCCATGATGTTTACCATGTTTAAGAGGCTCTACATGGTGTGTACTGAATACAAAATGGTGCGCTACTGTGTGCACAGCACACATTGATGCTCCATGGTCTTAGCAGACTGTGATATTATGTAGGTGACCTATATGTTTTGGGGACTTTAAGCATGCACTGTGATGCTAGTTTTAAATATTTTTGCAGAGGGGTACAGCTTTTCCCCTGAATTATTTGGTTTACCACATTCTGTGCATTCTTAAAAGTTTTAATGTGATTAATAATGATTCTGACTGCATTCAAATAAGTAATTCTGCAGATATGTCTGCCCTTACCCAACATGGTTTTTATGTTATTTTTGTTATTTAAAATTTGTTTTTGGTTTTTGGGCCACTTCTTGTACATTTCATAAACTGTTTCTTTGTTAATTCTCACTTTCAACTTCCTGAGTTCATCACTGACAAAACCACCTGCATTTCTTACCAATGTGATTTTTGCAGTGTTTTTCATCAATAAATTGGTAAACAGAGGTAAAGCTAATGGTGCACTATAGAGTACTGAGGCATTCTGTTTATCACCAGTATGGGAGGTGTAATAATCATCTGCTAATGTTGCATCTGTGCTTTGTTAGCTACTGATTATGAAATCATTTCTTTTCAGAAGGCAATGCCATTCACACATCATATTTTTAGAGCTTGAAATGCTATATTAAATGTCTTTGAGTAATCTGGAAACATTACAATATGTATGTGTTCTTTAACAAATGTTTGGTGATATAGTGTATTAACTTAAGAAGTGTACCATTTGACTTTATGTCTTTGTTAGAACCATATTGTAAGTTAGAGAGTATAGAATATTTTTCTAGGGCATGTGCCATGGAATGATGATGCATTATTTCCAGGAACTTAGGGATATTAAATGGCATATAGATTTTAGAATGGGAGTAATTTGCTTTTCTTGCCAGATATTTTATGCTGGTTTAGTGCTTTAGTTCATCACAGAGAATGTGGTATTCTGACTGCTAAGTTTTTAATAAATTTGTAGGAGCTTATCAGTAAAAAGAGACCCTTTTTCTTCATGGTTTACCAATGAGCAGTTAAAGTTTTAAGGATGGAATTGCCCTTTTTGGTGTTTTTTTTTTGATAAATTTGGTCTACTGCAAACTTCTGTTATTGATTTTCATAGAAAGAATTATTTCTAGGAGGTTTTGGTTATGTTTTACTGAGAAGGAAGTGAAAATGAATTATTGATGTTTTCCTCTAAGTAGAGCTTCATTTATGTATTCTAAACCTATGCAGGGTGT
Organism: Protopterus annectens; assembly: GCF_019279795.1. Classification (NCBI taxonomy): domain Eukaryota; kingdom Metazoa; phylum Chordata; order Ceratodontiformes; family Protopteridae; genus Protopterus; species Protopterus annectens. Next base: position 1,042,979,715 of record NC_056731.1, read on the forward strand.
GACAAAAGGAGGTACTGCCAGCACAGCTAGCTGAAATTTTGTAAATAATTATGTCATTTGTGAATATCAAACCAATTTATACAGATGCTTGTGTTACAAATGTATTAGGACTGTATGTCATACAAGATGCTGATGTTGCAAATGTATTAGAACTGTATGTCATATGTATATCAAACTGATTTGTACAGACATTTGTGATGAAAAGTGTAAAGTGCTTGTATTTGAAATGTGTGCATAGTGTCCATATTGGAGAGAACAGAAATGTACATGTACTATTGTAACTGTTTACATATATATGTTTTAACAGAGAAAACTGTAGGGTTAACATCAGTGCAGCAAACTTTAGAAATTACATCACTTTAAAGGCTATGCCATAAAGATGCTATCTCACAAGTTTCAAGGCAGCCAGAGACACAAAGTGTGTACTAGGGAGCTTTCTGTATTGTCTTTGGGGTGAACTATTTGCCACTCAGGAAGAGTGGAAGTATGTAATTGTTTTACAAACTCCAGAAGCTCAACAGATCTGAGCAAAGCCCTTGTGTGTTTATTTTTTACAGATAGCTGCAAAGTCCTGCCAGCTTCCAGCAATGGGGGGTTTGCATGGGAAATAGAAGTAATTTGACGAGAAATTATGCCATTCTGCAAGCTATCCCAGCAGTAATATTTTAGATATTATTTTGAGAAGTTTTTTAGTGAGACAGAGCATTCTGTATTCTGTACTGTACCTGCAAACAAGAACCATTCACCACATCATCTGCCTTACTCTATCACATGCGTTATTAGGGAATAATAACTCTCTTAGATGCAGTCAGGAATGTAATGAAGCTTAGTTTAGATATTGTTTTTCTTTATTTGTTTGAGACTATCTTTCAATGTTGTTTTAAATACTTCCTGTGATTTTGAACTCTGATGTCACTATGAATATATACTTAGTATTTTCTTGTTCTTTTATTATTTATTATTAAATATATTTAAACCTTTCCTTGTGGCTGACCTTTGTAGAGATATTTAAGTTTTCAGAGTACTAGCATATTTATTTGCTGACACGGTGTGGGCCACTAATAGCCTTGCTCTTGGTCAATTGCTTGCTCCATTTCTTATGTCCACTTATGTTTGTGTATGTATATTTATTGGTAGCTCACTGAGATCGAATAATTTATTCCTTTACTTGTCATGTCCTTATTCCATGGGATATTAATGTTTACAACTATAACTCTTACTGTTGAGTCATTTTCAAACCATGCAAATATTTTTTTTCTCAATAGCTTTTCTAAGTTTCAGATAAATGTAGCCTACCAAGAGGTTTTAGGTTCTCTTACAGAAACTGAAATGACCTTAGCTTCTCAATCCTCTGTCTCATATGGCTGATTTTTACACATAGTAAACATTAATTTATTTCTCACCATTAAGGTTGCACTAGCAGAACATTTTAGAATGTGCTATTTACAGAAGCTCAAGCAGCTTACTAGTAGAAATTCATTGTACTTTATCATTTTAACAAGGTTTCAGAGGTGACAAGGATGTGAGTTTTAGTGATGTAAGCCATAGCTGCAATTTATACTGTTTGTAGTATTTGCTACATACATCGAGATTTAGTATTTTAAGATATTTCAGTTTCCTAAAGGATAATACAGATGTCATGATTAGGTTATAGCTAAAAGGATGATGATGCATCTTTCCGTCTGTATATCAGTTGTGAAGATCAGTTTATTCATAGGTATGCGTGTCATTTTAAGTGATTAATAACTACCATCAGTCAGATAAGAAGTGACATTCAAAACTGCCCATGAGCTGCTGTCTGGAGCTCTGAGGCATGGAAAAAATGAAATGTGGAATTTTTTTTGTTGTTGCATTTCTTGTTAAGCTGAAGTTATATTCTTACAATTTATAATGTTTATCACTACATTCCACCATGGTACTTATACTACAAATTAAGTATGTTGTCTGTCTTTGAACACTATTAGCATCAATGGCAGAAGGCTGTTCACACATCTAAAAGTAGCACTGTGATATCACCAAGGTATGATCAGCCCTGTTGGCCTCAATGAATTAAAAGGAGTTTGTGGCTTAGAATTCACCATTCTGCCCTTCTCCACCTACACAGTTCCAGAGAGCGGTAGTTTTGCTAGGACAGGGGTAGAGTCAGTTGAGTCTCACTGTAGGAAAAAGTAGATGAGAAGCAATGGCTGACAAAAGAGGAAAGGATAGTCAGGCAAGGGTAAGAGAAGCAGAGAAGAAGGCAATGTTGGGTGAGCACACAGCCGTCTCACCATCTTTATATGCTAGATCTGGTAGAGTATAATAATTTACTCTGTCTAGACTGTTGTTGCAACCAAGAATAAGTTTAGCATATTTAGCAGGTGGATGAAGAGAATGATGAGGCAAACATAATTGGAAGCACGACTGGGGTATGGGATAAATTTGAAGGCAAAGTAGTGCATCCCATAATGGGTTTTCAGATGTTAAGTAAAGGTATATCCTAATAGTGGAGGAACTGTGGAAGGCAGTGCAGATGTGGTAATGGAATCATTTGCTGTTGGTAGTCTAACAGACAGGAAGTATAGAGCAAGTAATCTCTAATCGTGGCTCCTAACCTATAATAAAGTATGTGAATGGCTATTTCATATTTGGAAGTTGCTTTGATATCTATATGTATATGTATATCTATATCTATATCTATATCTATATCTATATCTATATCTATATCTATATCTATATCTATATCTATATCTATATCTGTCTATCTATATGTATACATATAGACACACACACACACACACACACACATATATATATATATATATATATATATATATATATATATATATATATATATATATATATATATATATATATATATAGAGAGAGAGAGAGAGAGAGAGAAAGAGAGGTATATTGGTATAATGGATTGGTCTAAACAACTTTTGAATGAGTTAATTAAGATTGCCAAAATACAGCTGGCAGTGAATAAGAGTGACAAAACGAAATGTCAGACAAGTATTGTTAAAGCATTGCATCAGCATTGACAATGTTGGTCTTAACCTGACTGATCTTAAATCAATAAGATGTACATACATGTGAAATACGCTGTCACTACTGTTCTCCATGTACTCTCACTCACTTTAGGAAAAACAAATGTTGTACCATACAAATGCAGGATTGTTGGTTTAGGTAGTCATGTGTCTACAAAGGATTAGCTAAACATGTACTAATGTCACAGTTACATTATACAGTAAAAAAATTATGGATTAATGATGCAGTCATTGTTTTAAGACAGCGAATGACTATGGACATGAATATGATGACAGGATATAATACCATTTCAATTACTACATATTTAACAAGAACTGCCGGTACATATTAGATCACATATAATCTTTGTTTCACTTCAGTAAATACATGTACAATCCAAGTAATTCAACTTACCGTCTAAATGCAGCCAGTTCAATATGTGTTCAAGTAGATCAGCTAATCCACTTGAGAAATGCAATTGTACATAATCTTTATGCAGTTAGGAGTAGTAATAGTAACTACCTGTTTTTGAAGAATGTACATGTTAGAAACAATAAAACATTGAAACAACATCTTTGCAACAGAACCACCATTAACAAGACGTGTGAATCTATGAGAATAGGTACTTTTCCTGCAGACACTGCTGTGCATGTCAGTATATTTATTCCAGTGCACTTTACACACACCCCTTCAAGAATTTTACTATCAGAATCAATTACTATGCTGATTGTAGAACTACTAACATAGTATATTCTGCCTACTGCAGACAATGTCATGCATTTTATGTAGGGAAAACAAACAGGTTATTGAAGGATAGGATATTGGAACACATTAGGAATATCAGAAATCAGAACGAAAGTAATGCATCAGCCAGTCATGTAATGCAAACAGATTCCTCACATACTTTTAGTTTTTTTTGTCATTCAAGTTATAGATGCCAACCCCCGAGGAGAAGATATTGATAGCATCACTGAGGCAGCTGAACCAAAATGGATTCTCCTACAAAATGCAAAGAGATTTACGGGCCTAAGTTGTGCCTTTTTTGTAAAACCTTTCTTAAAACTGAGATATCTTAAACATTAAAAAAAACGTTTAGTTTATTTGATTAAAGAACATAACAACATGCTTTTAACCTCTTTTAAAGTTTTTTGTATATTACTTTCCTGTGTTTTCAGCAGTTTATCTGTGCTTTTTAAAAATGCTTGACCCTGCCCTTTATTACACCAGCTGATCAATTAATCAATGATGCAATTAATGCTGTATATAATGATGCATCTTTTAGTTGTTAGTTGTCTGATGAAGCGACAGTTTATGGTCACGAAAGTTCTTACTTTATGGTTTTTATTTTAATGTATTAAAAGTTTTTGGTTGTGCAAGCTGAGTGCAATTATTTATATTTCTTTCAGTTCATTTTCTTTTGCACTCAGCCATACCCTCAAGTCGTTTTTGCACCTTGGATACCATTATTTCCTGAGCTGGAAGACATCATCTGTGAGTAGATTGCTAACAGGAGAGCATAGGCTTTGGTTGTACGCAGGGCTGATATTCAAACATTTGCCCTTGCAATGGCACCACAGTTAAAAATATCCCCAGAAGAATTCAAAGCATCACAACATTGGCTGGATGGCTTCCTTCAGCGATATGAACTGTCTCTAAGAAGATCAGCAACACTGTTCAAGCTGGAAGATACTGAAGTTATTAAATGTGCACTTGCATTCAAGTCCTTTGTTGATGGGATCGAATTTTCTAAATACCAACTCTCCAACATGATTGCTATGGATGAAACTGCAGTGTTTATGGGCCAAGGATATCAAACAACAATTAATCAGAGGGATGCCTCATCACTCTACATCCCCTCCATTGGTTATGAGAGTGCACGTGTTACCTGTATTTTGGAAATTCATCTAGATGGAAAGAAAACCCCACCTCTAGAAAGATAAGTTTGAATGAGTTTCAGGCATTTGCATTCTTGAAACTGAAAAAGCCTGGTGCACACAAGCAGTTATAAGGAAGTGGGTCAATGAAATGCTGCCACTTGTTTTGCGAGGTGGTGAAAGAGATCTGTTAATCTGGGATTCAGTCAGAACTCACCACACTAAAGACGTGAAGAACTTCCTTGCACAGAGAAGAATAGATCAAATAATGATTCCCACAGGAATGACTGCCTATCTCCAGACTCTTGATATTGCAATAAACAAGGACCATTTTGCATGAAACTCAATGACTACATTGAAAATAGAATGGAGAGAAATCATTGTGGAAACTATGTGAAGCCTAGCCTGCAAGAGATTGTGACTTGGGTGAAGTATTCATGGGATAAAATCACTGACAGCTGTGTTGCCAATGCACTATGAGCAGGCTACATGGGCAAGCAGTGCTCATTTAAGGACAGCTCTATTGCTAGGCATGACAGTTTGGGGCCAATGGTTCTACAGGAAATGGAGTGGCAAGAAAATCAGGCTGGAATTCGGGGGTTGGAGATTTATGACAATGTTCCAGAAGAAGATGACATGACTGTATATGAATAATTTTTCCATTATTGGGGCAACGGAATGGATTGCTTCTGCTTTCAGCTGCCAGCAAGCTCTTGTCAGTTTTTTTTTTACTTTATTTTATTAAAGTAACGTTTCCTTATCAAGGGGTAATTACAAAGTCAGGCCACTAGTTCCCAGACTTCATTTTTATGACTTCCCATCATTCTTCTCTTATGGTTTGGGTAAAGAATAAAGAAAGCATCACCAGTCAAAAAGTGGCAGTTATTCACCTGTTTTATTCCCCTCCTCCAATACACATGTATTGAGATTTTTTTGCACTTTCTGTTAAGCATGAAAGCCAAGGTGTAGATATTCTGAAGCTGAAATGTTTGTTGCACTGTTTATGCAGAATTCTCACACAACTGTTAACTCGTTACCTAGAACTGTTGCCCAGTAATGGAAAAGTACAAAATAAATGTCAATTTGTGTACATGAATAAATGTTGATTTGTGTACATGAATAAATGTCGATTTTTGTACATTAAAAAATGTCGATTTGTGTACATGAATAAATGTCAGTTTTTGTACATGAATAAATGAATAAATGTCGATTGTTGTACAAGGGGAAAAATAAGGCATCCCCTGATAATAAGCCCTAATGCGTATATTGGTGGGGGAAAAGTATAAGACCCGGTCTTATTTTTGGGGAAATAAGGTATATAGCACATTATACAGTGGACTGAGATACGTTCTAATAGACAAGTGACAGTGATAGCACTGTGAGATAAGAAAGAATAAGAATGCTTTGATATAAGAAAGAACAAAAAATAGAAATAAAAAAGCTGAGTCAGGCCTGTATTTGTTAACCTTGAGTAGCATAGCTTAGTTTTCAAACAAGGTGAGTAAACATGAGAAGTGGTTCACTTTTTACAATATAAAGTTGATGTCATATACAATTACAGGATTTGTTTTTAAGGTAGGGAAATATAATAAGATAGTGTATGTGCACCAGGATTTTATTTTAGGGGTAGTGAAATATAATAAGATAGTGTACATACTACAGTGAAAAAAGACACTATTATTGGACACAAGTAATAGTTTAAGCCTTTTGTGAATAACATCATAGGTATGCTTTTCTGTATAGAAATGATGCTTTGCATATTGTCTGTACATGTTGTACAAGTAGTTTAGCCTAGGATGGGACAGGTGTATATCCATGAGATAGTTAAACAGGTTTTGAGAAAGTTTATGAAGTTGGCTTTGTTGACTGTAGTTCGTAGGTTAAGGGTTATGGCATTCCAGATTTTTGCTATGTAGTTAGAGTATAGGGAGTCCCCTTAGATATTTTAACTTCTGGTTACATCTGTTAGTGATTTATTGCTGGATCATAGTAAGCTTTTACTTGAGTATTGATTTAATAGGCCTTGTAGAGCTGTTTTTTTTCAGGTTGGTAAAATATTTGATGGACCATAGTAAGCTGGTTAAGGGTAATCAGGTTGTGTAGTTCTAGCCATGATAGCTGTTTTAGGGCTCAGCACTGATGAGACCTAAAGGCTGAATCAGTTGCAACTTTGTTAATTTGTTATAACAGGTGTTTATTTTGGCTAAGTCAGATTTGTTAAGATTAATGAATATGGGGGATGCATAGAGAAGTGTGGAAATTCTTGAAATAATGGATTTAGTATTATTGGAAAGGTAATTCTTGCATACGTATAGAGTTCCAAGTTTCTTGTAAACTTTTTTTATTGTTTGGGCAATATGTAGGTCGAACTTCAGGTTATGATCTATTATCACACATAGAAGTTCGGTTTTGGGGACTGGTGTGATAGAAGTTTCATTGTTTGAAATTGTTTTGAATGAAGGAATTGGATCTTTGTTTTTTTTTGTTGAATGAAATAGCATCACTTATTTTGGTTTGGTTTAAGTATGAGTGATGCATGTGACAGCCATGATTCAACTGCAGTAAAGGATTCTCGTGTTATTTTTTGAAGTTCTTGGAGGGATGGGGCAGAACAGATTAGGGTTGAATCGTCTGCATATTGGACCAATGTGTTATTTCTAAATAATCGCTAGACAAGAACTACAAAAAAGGTAATGGGTTTGTCAGCAAATATTTTTAAACAAATGTAAGGGTCATACTGTAATAGAGGAGGAGACAGGGTATAGCATACAGATGAAAAGTACAGCACATGTACATGCACCTAATGCAAGAAAACCATTTCAGATCTGAAACTATCGACAAAATAAGACATAGAACAGCAGTAATGCATGAAGCACTATGCTTACTTGTAGCTGATTATTTAGAAGGTGTTAGTGTCAGTGCACGGTGGAGCAGTGGTTAGCATTGCCACCTCACAGCAAGAGGTTTTCTGGTTCGATCCTCAGCTGGGGTGCCTTCTGTGTGGAGTCTGCGTGTCCTCCCTGTGGTCATGTGGGTTTCCTCCGGGTGCTCCGGATTCCTCCCACATCCCAAAGACATGCTGTAGATGGATTGGATACTCTAAATTGCCCCTAGGTGTGATTGTGTGCATGTGTGTGCCTTCTGTGGAAGGTTGGGCACCGGGCTGGCAACTCAACACTGTAAAACTCCACTGATAATCATGAGCAGACAGCTGATGCGCTGTGGCGACCCCTAACCGGGAAAAAGCCAGAAGAAGAGGAAGTGTCAGTGTTACTGATATTTTACCATCAAGACAATGATTAGCAGAGAAAGTTCCACAGAATAGATGAAATAGTTTAACAGGTTACTTGTAAGCAACAGATAGAAATTCATGAGGTAAATCCAGCACTATGACCAGTACAGGGAAGTGAGAGAAAGTATAAGAGCTTCATTGATTCTACCACAGGCATATCAGTGACAGAAATGAACACATTTACAAATCTGAAAGAACTGTTTGGTCGTGACAAGTGGATTGATGATGGTACCTACAATAGTAAAGGTAGACCAGGTAAACAGCTGTAATCCATATAAACCTTCAATGCAACAAATGGCTAGACATATTGGTAGTGTGCTGTTTATTAACTAATTCAGAAAAAGCCATTGAGAGCCTAAAATATTACATTGCATCACATCTACTATATTCTGGAATAATGTGAATTGCATCCACACTAGATATGTCATTTGTGAGTCTGAGAATTCAGCTGTATGGAGTATAATTAGCAATGTCTCAGGAGCAACAGTGAACAGATTTTATTTCCTTTTTTCCAAAAATTTATAGTGTAAATTTTAGAGTTTAGGTTAACAAATGAGATATGACAGTTATATGGAATTTCAGACATATTGTCACACTCTAATGTGCATACATTCATTTCAGATCTGACAACTTAGAAGCATGCACTCTCATGAGAGAATACTAGTAGGCCAGTTGGCATAATCTTTAAGGCTTTCACCTCGCATGCAGAGGGTACAATATACAGTCCTGATTTCCAGCCAATGCATATATAGAATATACATGTTCTCCCTGTGTCTCTGTGGGGTTCTTCCCACCTCCAAAAATATGATGAGTATTTCCACCTGAAGCTCATCCAAGAAAGGAACTGTGGGTAGCAGCACAGACTCTAGATGGTGTCCTACAGGAAAAAGAGTTGTGATGACTAACCATGTTGGCCATTAACGTGTGTGCACAGTATCCCCAAGACAGGAGAACATTGATCACAAACTGCTCACTGTGTCTGGACTAGCCACTTAACAGTGCATTGGCTTTAGATAATTTGTTCATACTGACTAATATCATCAAATGGGCACTGATATTTGCTGATGAGAGATGGGTTGAGGCCCAAGCCATCTCCGAACCCATGCTAACAGTGGGAGGGGTGTGTATGTACCCTTATTAGCCAGTGTGTACACATCATAAAGCCCTAGAGGACTGGATCAATAAACTATTGGTGGCCAGTTTCCAGTTGCCCAGCTTGGGTTACCTGGATAAATCTGTTGAGTGAAAGTTGGACATAAAACCAATCAATCTGTCAGAAATGAACTAAGAATTGCTACACTCAATATACATTCACTGACAAGACGCAGCTTGGAAGTGGATGGCATGATAGTAAGGAGGAAGCTGTCATTTTATGTATCCATGAGACAAGATGGAAGGACAGTGCAACAAAAGCCACTTGGCTTGGGGTGCAAGTCTAATATAGAGGAGGAGGACAAATTAGAAATTGTGTGGGAATTGTGGTGATGGAGAGGCTTCATAAGACAGTGAAGGATGGCATAAGACTTATGGCAATCATCATAATCAATGAAGGTCTCATGGCAATCAGACTGCAGTATAAGGAAAGGACACTATTAGTAATATCAGCCTGTGTCCCATAGCAGGCATGTGACAGTGATGGAAAGAATGCATTCTAACAATAGCTGTAGGACCAACTAGATAAAGCAGTACAACATGGATTGGTGTGGATAATGGGTAACCTGAAGGCACATACTGGAACAGATAGAGCAATATATGAGGACTACCTTGGTCCACATAGGAGGGACAATAGGAATAAACGAGAGGCCATTATAGATGTGTCTGTATGTCACATGGCTTGATGGTAACCAACACATGGTTCAGCAAGGCAGGCAGTCACAAGATCACATAAAATAGTGGCCAACATGCAACTAAGCTAGAATTCCTGCTATTAAGGATATGCACTAGAGTAGAATTAGCAATTGCATAATCATTCCCAGTGAAACAATAAGCCCACAGCCTAAACCATGGTTTCCACAATCAAATGCCAACAATGGTCAGAGAAGGTTCTAAGGTAAACAGAGACTAAGCTGAAGCTGTGGAAGTTGAGTGGAATGAAAACAACAATGCAAAGAATTACTAAGGAATCTAGAACCTCAATAAGAAAAATAAATTGGTGGAGATGATGAAGAATGGCAAAACTTTGAAACATGTGTGAGGACTACAGAACAGATATGAGGCTGAGTCAGGTATGGAGATAAATTATATAAGGATAGCTGGTGGTGGGATGCAGAAGTCTAGGAAGTCATCAAAAGAAGGAGATGTAGGAAATAGTGGAATATAGAAAATATGGACCAGGCTAAGTAGTAATACTGGTTGGCTAATGAATAAGCTAAGAAAGGAGCAAAGAATAGGGCATTGGAGGCATTCTACAAGCTTCTATAAAGTGACTCAGTAGGTAGTAAAAAGAAACAGTATCAGGATGCAAGTCATAGACAGAAAGATATAGAAGATATTTTGACATCCTTCATAAGGGATGCCAGCAGCACTTTGCTTACCAGTCCACAGGACATAAAAAGCAAATGGGAAGTAGCACTTCTAGCTTTGAAATAAAGAAAACCCCACACAAGCTGCACTGCCCCATACACAGCCTAAAATTAGAGAAGAAGAGGTACCCACCCTTGAAAAAGTAAGAATAGCCCTAAGAAAAATGAAGTCAGGGAAAGCAGCAGGATCAGATGAGGTCACAGCAGATATGGTAAAGATACCGTGTGAGACAGGGGAGAAATGGCTCCTGAGGGTATTTGTAGCAGTATGTAGAGAAAGACATATCCAAATGGCTGGAAAATAAGCATACTAGTCCTAGTGTACAAGAACAACAGGGATCATTCATAAATGTGGGCAGTATAAAGGTATTAAACTCCTGTCATACTGCATGAAAGTTCTGGAGATGGTGATTGGCAAATGAATATGTCAAGTAGTGGAAAGTAAGTTGGGAGACGAACAGTCCAGATTCAGATCAGGATGCAGAACAACTGATCCAAAGTTTGCACTGAGACAAAGCACTGAGAAGAAGATGGAGATAAGGAAAGATTCAAACTGGGAATTCATAGACTTGGAAAAAGCATATGACAAGGTCCCAAGAAAGTTGATTTGGGCAGTCTTGTGTCGGTTCAAAGTCCCAGAAACATAAGTAGAATTAGTGCAGGCTATGTGCAAGAACAAAATGACTCAAGTACAAACAGTGTTCAGTCTCACAGGAAAGTTTCCAATGGGATTGGGTGTGCATCAGGGTTCAGCTCTGAGCCCACTGCAGTTCACATTGGTGATAGACTACATTACCAAACAGGTTGGACTGGACAGATCAACAGATAATATGGAATTATAGGTAGATTATGAGAAAGATCTTCAGCAAAAGATGGGAGAATGGAATGCAAAACTAAAAGTACATGGGATGACACTGAGAACAAACTGCAGCAAATGGATGAAATCAGAAGATACTGACAATTGAGACAAAAGAAAAAAATAGTAGAAGAGGTTAACATCTTCAAGTATCTGAGAGGGCTGGTTGAAAAGAAGGGAAGACTGACTGAAGAGGTCAAAGCTAGAATCAGTGGGGCTACAGATAACTGGCACAGAGTGTCAGGGATAGTGTGTGACACGAGAAGGCCAAAGAAGCTGAAAAGCAAGGTGCACAAAACAGTAGTGTGATCAATACCACTGTATGGCACAGAAACCTGGGCAGTAAAGGCAGAGAAGTTAAGGGTGCTTGAGATAATGGATATTAGGTGCCTGAGATGGGTGACATGATGCTCACTGTGTAATAGATGAAGAAATGAGTTTGGAGAATAAGCCTTAGTAGCTCTATTGCAGAGAAGGTCAAAGAGTAGAGATTAGGATGTTTTGTGCGCATTTGCAGAAAAGCAGAATACAATCTGTTGAAGAAGATTTGGGACAGGCAGGAAGAGGGTATCCAACAAAGAGATGGATGGATTGTGTGAGAGAAGACCTGCTACAGAGAGGCATAACTGCCAAAGAAGGTAGAAGAGTAGCACTGAATCGAGAGATGGTGTCAGTTAAAACAACACCCCGACCCCATATCGAAAATGGGAAAAATGGGGTTGATGATGATGATGATGATGATGATTACTGATCACACCTGATGCTCTCACCATCAGTACTCAAGAGAATAAAGTGCCTGTTAAGTTATAACCCCAATTCCTGCCAGTCATCATTGATCTCTAAATGACGACACTTAGAGTTACTTTGGCATAACCCAGAAGTGATATGTACTGTGAGCTGCTAGCTGGCAGTAAAGGTAAGTCAGCATTATTTTTTATATCTTCTCAATGCATCAGCAGAAAAAAGAAACCCTCTTGTCTACAGTTGAAATTAACTGTGTTATGCATTTACCTATGTTATTAAGAATAACATACAAAGCAGAATTAGAGTGTGTTATATATCAGTCTGTAACTTTACAGTGTATTTTTCTTGAGCAGCAGTTTAAAGGTGAGCAGATGTCCAATGTAAATTTGCTGACAGTAAATGATTTCTAACATACATTGAAGAAACATAGTTAACTCATTCAATCCAATGGATCTCAGGAAGTCTGCACTGTAACTTCCAGTGGGCGGAGCGTATGCCTTTTGACAGAATCATTTTATGTCCTTACATTTCAAACAAATGTTCATATCTCTGAAACCATAGGGGTTATGAAAAAAATATATAAATGGCAAACCCTTCAGCACAAAGTGTTTTTATAGTGGTAGTATTCTTTAGGTTGTAGGTCTTAAAAATAAATTTATAAGTCACATTAAACACAATGGGCCAGATTCAGGAAGGCTTACACGGAGTTTAAGAGTAGTGTAAGCCTCCGTGTAAGCCTCCTGATTCAGCAACAGCCCAAATCTCCGTGTAAGAGACAGCTAACACGTCTCTTACACGGAGTGGGCGTGGAAATGCTCAATACCTCATTTGCAGCTCCAAGATATGCAAATGAGGTATGTGAGCGATCCACGAAGCCCAAACCAGTCCGTGTAACGGACGTGTTAGCTGCAGAAATGTACTCAGCTGACAACTGAGTACATTTCTGCAAAATTAAAAATGGAGCTATGTCAGCTCCAAATAAAGGGTGCATTTGTTACATTAAGCATGCCAATGGCCAAATATGTGGCCATTGGCATGAAAGTGTTGCAAAAAAGTTATATAACTTTTTTTCACGGATTTATGTGTTTAACTGTAGCGCACACCCGCGCAAACAGGGTGCGCTACCTAAAACTGAAAACCGAAGCTTATAAGCCCACAATTGTGGGATTTATATATTACATGAAATGTCAATGGAGGGACTTGCAGAGCAAAAACAATATGGCCTCCGTTTAGTGGTTGTGAAGGGGGGGAAGCTCCGTGTAAGATATGTAACTAAGCATTACTAGGCAATCCTATGTAAATGAGGTTTACAATACTGAATCACACTGCCACATAAGTAATGAGCACTTTCTGAGTAGTGTAAGAGTTAGAGAAGGGGGAGGAACAGAGTAAGAGGTAGGTGACATCATGGGGGGAAGGATAGAAAGAAATGTACCAGATTGGAGGGCAATGTAAGGTAAGAGATGACAGACAGACATCAGGGAGGGAGGTGTGTCCCAACAGAACACTAGGAATGTCAAGAAATTGAGGGCATACGCTATCCCTACACTCTAAGTTTCTTGATATCACGTGCATGCGCTGCAGCGCCGCAAGGCAGGTTCAACATGTGGGAGCGTGTTGCAAACTGTTTACAACGGTTTCGCCGGGCGTGCACGTGTGTAAGGCGGTGGCGTTTAGCAGGAATCAGCCTAGCTAACACCGTGTAAGGATGTGTCTTGGCGTGTAACACCGTGTAGGGATGTGTACACGCGTTTAAGTTACTGTGAGCGTGTTTGCTGGTGTGCACATTGCTCCCCTCAGGAAACAGAGAGGAAATAGGAAACAACCAAAATACAGGAAACTGCCAGAAGATACTACTAAAGTTAATTGGTGGAAACAATTAGAAGCAGGCAATTACACAGGCAGACTAGAAGCCCAACCCAGCACTTAAAACACAACAAAGAGCAGTGCAGGCTGTTTCTCACAAGAGATACTGCCAGAAACTAAGCTATCAGAATTGAAACCTGAAAAAAGCTGAACTCAGAGCAGAAATGCTAGGGCTGCCATAGCTGTTATAATCAGACATAGGCGAATTGCTGAGGGTGGTGATAATGCAGATGCTGACAGACAACCCAGAGTGAGGAGAAGGAGAAGAGTATACAGGCCTAGGGTCACCTACCATGGGTTACATGAGCTGGAGATAGTAGAGCGCTATAGAGTGGACAGAGAGCTCCTGCAGCAGATTGTTGAGCTGTGCAGGCCACGCCTCACACACAGAACCAACAAAGGGGAACCCATCCCAGTGGAAACCAAGGTATGTGTTGGCCTAAGAATACTAGCAACAGGTACCTTTCAGAGACCAACTGGCGATATGATGGGGATATCACAGGCATCAGCCTCCAGGGTACTGCACCAGTTCCTGGATGCCATGTCACCACATGTCAGTGATCATATATATGTCCCTAATGACCGTGAGGTTGTGTCCAGCAATATGCGTCTCTTCCAGCAAATAGCGGGATACCCTGAGGTGCTGGGTGCAATAGACTGCACGCACATACGCATCAAGGCACCAGCCGGTGAGCGGGTAGAGTCTACATTAACCACAAGGGATACCTCCATCAACTGCCAGGTCGTGTGTGATGCCCAGGGCATAATAATGAATGTGTGTGCTGGCTGCCCTGGGAGCTACCACGATTCCCACATCTGGCATCTGACGCAGCTGTACCAATCATTTGCCAATGGGGACTTCCACACGGACACCTAGTGGGGGATGCTGGTTATGCACTTGAGCCGTGGCTGATGACACCCATCAGAAATGCACACACCCGAACAGGAACGCCATAATGAGGCACACGCACAAACACGTAATATCATAGAGCGTGTGTTTGGGCTGCTCAAGTCACGGTTCCGGTGTCTGGACACGTCTGGTGGAGCTTGCAGTACACACCAACTACATGTACCCAAATGATCATGATATGTGCTATGCTACATAATATGATCCTGGAAACAGCTGCAGCAGGACCAGCACAGGGCTGGGCCAAACATCCCCCCACCATTCCCAAGGCCACCACAGGCAGGGGGTGACTTGGAGGAAGAACAACCTGACCTTGTCCCAGTAGGCAGAAGGAGGCGTGCCCAGTATGCCCTGGCCTTGGCAAAGAGGCAACGCATAGCACATATGCTTGGTCAGTAGGAACACTGGGACTGATACCCACTCTGACTCACTCATACAGTAACAGGGATGCCTAACATGACACAACCTGCTTCCAAATGTACAGGAGTGTAGTATGTGCATCCGACAGAGGCAGCCCTGCAGCACCACCCGAGGCATGAATGCCATGTGTTAAGTAATGTAATACCATGTATCATATGTACACCTGAGGACCATGACTAACATCCACCCTCACCAATCATAAACCACAAAAACACAAACCCACCTCATAGCTATCACAAGGGATAGGAACCTAGATGTAATGCTACCCAATGCCAAAGGTATAAACAGCAAGATGTGTGCAGTGTAAATGCACACAGTATAGGGAATGCACATATCAGTGCTGTAATAGAAAACAGGGTCAAAGCGCACATCAGCACCCTGACACTACCAGGGTCACACCTCATACAGTGATGTACATGTGCAAAAAACATGGAACAAGATACAAAATGAGGGTGACTACCAATAAATGGCATGGATAACCACACACCCCTGTTGTTACCACAACAAGAAGCAACATGCACTAGCCATGGTCAAACATCAATGGCTAAAACTGACTACTACTATATAGCTTGCTGCAGACCACTGTCCTAATAGCAGCAACTGCCCCAGGCCTATGTTCACAGGTTCACAGGTTCATACTAGGCTATCTGCCCTAGGGCATTTATAAGCCTAGACCAGAGTTCCGTGGAGTCTGCCGCACCTTCACTCTGACGGATAATTTGCCCATTATATTGCTGTGCCTCTGACAAGCAGTGATACTGAGTTATCCTGGGCATACCTGCAATCTCCCATCCATTGATTAAGATCTCACTTGAACAAAGCCAGTGAGGTACTCAGCCTCACATGTACCAGGATGTTGTTCCACAGCATAGGGACTCTCTGGTTGAAGAATCTGTTTTCCAGCACATCCTATTAATATCTGTGTTGAGGTTTAAATCTCCTGCCACTGTAGTTCTGATGGATGTAGAGGTCTTGAGGTGAAGCGTGTACATTAACTCAGGTTTGGACATGGCCTTGGATGTCAGGCACAGGTCACCTCTGAGCAGGCAGTGAAGTCACGGAATCAAGCTGGAATTCCTCCAGTCGGGCAGCATAAGAAATATGTTTGAGACCCTTTCTCCTCCTGTCGAGGAATTTGTGGGCTCATCCAATTGCCATAGGTGTCGGGTCATATACATGCTGAATGGGGCATTGCACTCAATCAATGGTCCGATGAGTGAAGAGTACAGGGGAACAATGACCTCCCTGGATCTAGATGTGAATCCCTGCATGATGAGGTGGGCAATGTGGTTTTTTGGAAAAGTTCCTTTCCTAAACCCTTAACCCCCTTGGGGCCCCCAAAATGGGAAAGGGTTTTTTTTCCCAAAAACAAAAAAGGGGGTTACCCTTCCCC